>NW_017729011.1:26077928-26088686 GCF_001723915.1 Gavialis gangeticus
AAAATGCCGCCAAGGAGCAGGGGCAGGTGCCGGCGGGACATGCTGAGGACAGCAGGATGCCAGCACCTTGCTTGGACGGCAGGGAGGACATTCTGCAAAGAGAGGAGGTTTGCACAGCCTGCCGGAGACCTCTAGGCATGCCTCGGGGGTGCTATTTACCCAAATGGGGGGAAGGCCACAGATGCAAGGAAGTGGTGGGGAGTTTGAACAGGCCGGGGGGCCTCACTCTCACTCTCCCTTCCTCCGTGCGGCGGAGAATGGATGGCATGACAAGGCAGGCGGTAGCTGGATCTAGAGAGATGTAGCCAGAGATACATAAACCAGCGGCACTAAGTGACTGAGAGGTGACTGATGGAGCCAGACTTTGCTAATGACTGCATGGCTTCCCAGCTGTGAGCAGGGAAGGGCGAACAGGAGTTAAGGGCAGGCCTCCTCGCGCTTGCAGGGAAGGCAGCTTGGCTGGGCCGACACAGGCAGGCAGGGCTGGATCCAGCTTGCACGGCTCTGCACAGCAGAGGCAATGAAGGAGCTGAAAGCCGAGGGGCTGGCATGCAGGGGATGCCCCGCAGGACAACCAAGCCAAGCTGCACCCCAGCTGGGTCCGGCCTCCGCGGGGGGTGCCCCGAGTGCAGCCCGCCAGCCCTGCCGGGGACTGCATGCACCCCGCTGCACCAGGCTCTGCTCCCAGGCCCGCTCGCTCCTCCTTGACAAGGGGAAACGAGGCCCCGATGTCCTCCAGCTGCTTTGACAACCTGCTCAGCTTACAGCCTTCAGGCTCCCAGCAAATCCCCCGCACCTCCCGGTCCTGGTGCAGCAGGGGTGAGCAGCATCCGAGGGAGGCTTCGTGCAATAAAACAAAACAGCGTCTGACACCCGCATCACACCACGTAGCCGGGGCAGGGCAGAGTTTCCCGCGTGCTACACAGACACGGCCACGCGGAGGTCTTTGCAGGGGCAGAGGTGCTCCCCTCGGACTCGAGATGCATTAGACACCCTGAGGCTGTCCACGCTGCTCCGTGCCGTGGGTGCACGTGGCTCGCGGCCCACTTATCTTTAGTTACGGCTGCACGTGGCTTTCTGTGTCGAGGTGTCCCCGCTCGGACCGGAGCCCACAGACACCGCGCAAAGGGAGCGCGCTGGAAGAGGACAAGCTGCGCGGGGTGCGTGTGCTGCCCTGCCGAGGAGGAGGGCAAAGCCTTGCCCCGTTTGCAGGCGTTTCTCAGGCCGCTTTGCCCGGAGCTCGGTGGATCCTGGCAGAGTTTATTAAAGCACATCCAAGTCCTCGGGTTTGCATTTCCATTTACAGCGTGATGTGGATGCCACAGAAGCAGATGCCTATGAATACGCTAGAACAGGGTTATAACATCCTCGTGTGAAGTGATTCAGTGTAATGCCTTGGCAAGCTGTTCCTTAATGGGCTGGAAGTCTTATTTTTACGATCATTGGAATGTAAAGGGTCAGAATCTTAATCTTCTAATACTGTGTTTTTAACAACATTTCCACTTTGACATATTGAAAAATCTCATCTCTTTCTGCCAACTAGCATGACAACACAATTCAAATCCATCAGTGCAGCCGTATATTCAGATATTTTAAGCATAAATCACCCTGGCTGAAATATTTTTTACTCTAGCATTTTTTAAATTCCAGCTCAAATGAAGGAGTTTCTAACTTTTATGTTTCTGATCAGAGCGTGTTGGGTACAGCCAAGGACCCCACCTGAATAATTCAGAGGCATCGGAGGGAGATTGGCAGTGGAGGCTGCAGTCCAGCCGTCAGCACAGACACCTGCTTTATGGCCCCTCGGCAGCCCGGGAAACAGGTGCTGGAGTAGAGCGGGAAGCTTGCAACTTGCTCGCAAGACTGAAATCACACGTCGCAGCACCGTGATAAGCGACACCAGAAACGGGGGGCAGCAGAAAGAGGAGACGCTGCGGTTTCTGCCACATCTCTGGGGTGGAGGATGCGTGTGGGGAGGGGAAGGTCTGTAAACAGACACTTGGCCTGGGGGCTGCTCCCCCCTGGCTCCTCTGCATGGTGCGGGGTGAGCAGAGGAGCTGACCCCTGGCTGCTGCTCCGCCCGCCAGCTCCTGAGCCGCTCGGGCAGCTTCGTGTCCCCTGCCTTGCTCAGGAGCCGGCCTCTCCCGGGGTCACGCTCCCCGTCTCCGCCAGTCCCTCGTCCCGCCGTGCTCTCCCACAGCTCGCGCCCTCGTGTCTGGCTTCTTGCTCCCCACGGGCCCGGCCCACCCAACCCGTTCTGGCGCAAGCATGTAGGCTACGACAGACTCCGGCGTCCTTCCCACGGTGCAGGAAACTTTCCCCCACCGTGGCCTCAAATTAAAGCCGGCCCCCGGGGAGCGCTGGCACTCTGCCCTCGGCCTGATCCCGACCGCGTGGGGCTCGGTGCTGCGCTCAGCGTCCCGTGGCCTCGAAGGGGACCTGAGCGCCGGCGCGGGGCTGGCACCTGGGGAGGTGAGTGGGGCACGCGGGGGCCTCCGCCGATCCCTTTTCCCTCCCCGCAGCGCCAGCTCGCTGCCATTCCCGCTGCTCGGGCCATTGTGCCTCGCATCCCATTTGGCAACATTGCATTTTATTTACCATATGTCACCCCTGCGACCGCCACGGTAAAATCCCGGGGACTCTTTGTTGCTGCTGCTGCGAGCAAGTGAGCTCGCGCTCACGCTCACCTCCATTGGGGTAGACAGGGCGGGCGGACGCTGTTGCGCCGTCTCGCAGACGTCCACACAGCGAGCTGCCAGGCCGCCCCGAAACCTGCGCTTGACCAGCGTGTGCCTTCCAGCATGCGGAGGAGCAACATCCCCTGGAGCCCCCGACACCTGCCCCGGGCACGGGAGCGTCCGATGGAGCCTGGGCCCTTTGGGACTCGGCTGCTCTCCCGCTTTGGCTACTCGGGTCTGTTGAAAATCTCCCCTTGGGGACGAGACTGATCGGCATCCGGGGTCCCTCGCACGTCCATCAGCATGGCTCGAGGGCCGGAAGATCCCCTTAGTCTGCATCAGGAGGGCTGCACCCAGCATCCAGATCTGCTGGTGGGAGAGGGGAGGGCAACCGTCTCCCGGGGGGCTGTGAGGGCCTGCGGCCATGCGGCAAGCACAGACCAGCCCCTATCTCTGCTCCGTGCGTTAGGCCTCGGGTTCGCTTAGCCAAGGCCTTCTTCCTGCTTTGTGCATGACCAAAACTGGTGTTTTTAGTTAAATGCAACAGCCTGTTTTAGCCCTTAAGTCGTGAGCTGAAGCATGGAGCTGCTGCCTGCTGGGACCTGGGCGCTGGTGGGTCTAAAGCTGCCCTGAGCCTGCCTGGGGGGGTGGCCCATAACTCAAAGGCAGAAAGAAAGCGAGGAGCTGTAACAGGGGCCCAGGTAGGGACTGGAGCCGTCTGCAAGGGGGCACGCGGCGGGGCGGGAGATCATCGTTGCAGCTGTTGCTATCACACTCCTGTAACCACCCGATTATCTCCCGCCCCGGGAGGGAGCCCTGTGAACCCCGCGTGTCAATCCGCTGAGGATCGGACTCAAAAAGCGCT
Organism: Gavialis gangeticus; assembly: GCF_001723915.1. Lineage (NCBI taxonomy): Eukaryota > Metazoa > Chordata > Crocodylia > Gavialidae > Gavialis > Gavialis gangeticus. Next base: position 26,081,472 of record NW_017729011.1, read on the forward strand.
CAAATTAAAGGTAAGTAATTTCCCTTTTTCCTACCTTGAAATTCCTATTGATTTCCTACCTAAATAGAAATTCTCATTGATTTCACGTCTGTTCATATTAGCGTGTTACGTTGTCACCTTTTGTTTGCCATGTTGCCTTATTCCATGTGTTTGCATGTTACCGCGCGTGTTCCCGAGGTCATACGTGTGCACGCGTGCCTCTCAGGGAAGAGGCGGCCGCCAGCGTCTCCCGCCGCAGCTTGCGGGGCCTCTGTGCCCACTGCCCCGTGCGTCTTCACTGCTGCGGACCTTAGGACTGTGCTGCTTGAGTTGCCTCGGTGTTAAACACAAATGACATTGCACCGGCGTGGCTGTGATGCCCCAAGAGGAGCTAGTGAGCTTCGTGCACAAAGGCCCTCGTGCAGCGCGTGACGCTTGGTGCAAGGCCGTGCTCTTGGGGCAGGAGCTAGCTCCCAAGCAGAAGAGCCCCGGAGCCAAGGGGCTGGAGGGCGCAGCTCCCTGCCCTCCGAGGGCCGCGCGACCAGGGGCTCTGAGCAGGACGAGTCTCAGGGTCTCCCCAGGATGGGCCTACGTGCGGGAGAGAGTCCAGCGCAGGGCAACCAAAATTATTCGGAGGCTGGGGCACATGATGCATTAGAAAAGGCTTATTTATGGGGGAACTGGGCTGACTGAGTCTGCAGAAGAGAGGACCGAGGGGGATTTGATAGCAGCCTTCACCTCCCTGCAGGGGGGCTGCAAAGAGGATGGAGCTGGGCTGGTCTCAGTGGGGGCAGGTACAGGACAAGGAGCAATGGGCTCCGGCTGCAGCAAGGGAAGTTGAGGCTGGATATTAAGAAAAAACTCTCTCACGAGGAGGGTGGTGAAGCACTGGGACAGGCTCCCCAGAGAGGCGGTGGACCCTCCATCCTTGGAGCTGCTGAAGACCCAGGCAGACAAAGCCTTGCCCGGGATGATGTATCTGGGGCTGGTCCTGCTCTGAGCAGGGGGATGGACTGGATGCGACTCCTGACAGCTGTATGATGAGTGAAGCCAGGGTCTGTCCCTCTGCCCCCAGAGAAACCCTGGCCCACCCGGCGGCCCGGCCCCTCCTGGGAAAGCTGCTCAGCCCCCGGCCGCAGAGACCGTCACCTTGACACCTCTGCCCGCGCCAGCCACGTGCAATCAGGCGGCTCCTGCCACGGCCTCCTCCAGCTTCTCAGGGGTTATTTTTCTAACACGCTGTCTCGTGAAAGCGGCTTTCGTTCAGAAACCCTGGTGCTAACCGTCTGCTGCGGTCTTCACAGCTCCGCCGGTCAGACAAGTATCTCCCCCCCGTCCCTGGTGTCCTTTATTTCTCACACCCCACTGAACATGCACTGCAGTTCCCAGACCTCTGACCTAGTTGTCAAGGTGATGGGTGCTGTTATCCTAAAGTAGTTATTTCACATAGTGGTATTTTGTCCCTGGCTTTTATTGAAATCTAGAAGAGAGGCCAATTATCTCCCTAATGTTTTGCACAGCTCTCCTCTCCCTTTTAAATGGGAATTAATGACAAATGGCTGAGGCGGAGGGCTGGTCTCACCCTGAAGATGCTCAGGTGCCCTGTTTTCTCAGACGCGTTGCAGCTGGGGCTCTGCCGCCGGCGCGGGGCTTTGCTGATGCAGTGCTTATGGTTGGCAACGGACCCACCTCTGGGGTTTTTCATCCTGGAAGTCAAAGGAAAACAAAAAACGGGGGCGGAGGAAGAAATCCTGACCTTCCCTGCAAAGGAACAACCGTTACATTTGTAAATGCGAGCACCTCTGATAAGAAACGGAGTCTGGGTCCCGTGGCTGCCAGTAGCAGCGAGGCCGTTGCGGTGGCTGCAAGCTGGCCCCTGCGTTTTGTGCAGCCCCGTGCACCGGCCCCAGGAACAAACTTGTAAACGCCCGGGCATCTTCGGGGGAGTCATCGGGGCCGCTCCAAGGAGAGGTGCTCTCCTGTCCTCTCCTCGAGGTGGTGGGACCAGTTGATCCCACCGCTCGCGCAGGCGAGCCGGGCCGAAGCTTTGCTTGTCGAAGCGGCGTCAGGCTCGGCTTGGCTTTGTTACAAGCCTGTCTCCGACCCCGCGGGGCTGCAGCTGCATAAATAAAGGATCTTTCCTGAGCTGGGATCCTTTCCCCTGTAGCGTTACTACCGAGGTGATGCATCTGCGTGGATCAGGAATTGATGTGGTATGAGCTGGAGCGGCTCTTCTGCCTTCAAGCCTGCATTACCCCGTCAAAAACAGGAGTTTTGCTGGCACCTGATAAGTCACAGAAACCAGTCAGATCAATGCTCAGGAGATGCTGCGTTTGAGCACAATCGGTCTTGGCAGCGACTTGATCTGCCTGTAATGGGCTGGCACGGACCTGCAGGTTTCCTTTTCGCGGGGCCCACACGCGTTGCTCGGGCGCAGATATGAATGTGAACGAGGGCACCTCTCCCCTCGCTCCAGCCCCCCACGAGCCACAACATTAACCTGCGGGTTGCAGAGACGGCTTAACCACAACCCAGGTCGTTTCCCCACGGCCAAGCACGGGGTGCGCGGGGCATCCTGAGGGCTGGACTCGTGCCTGGCCTCCACAGCGAGGAAGCCTCCAACTGCAGAGGGTCACGGCCGCCAGAAGGAGCTCAGGCCACGTGCGGTCAAAGAGGTGGCTGCTGGCAGGGATGCTCATGGCTCTGGAGATGCATCATGCCGGCGACACGTGTGCTGGTTGCTTAGGGGTGAGGCTCCAGCCCCTCCACGCGTGCTCACAGGGGTGCTCAGCCCCAGGGTGCAGGGCGGGCTGTCCGCGAGCGATACGGCGAGCGGGGATCAGGCTCCCGGTGCGTGTCAGTGGCCCGGTGGAAGCGAGAAGCTAACGCATCCCAGCCCTTTTGCTTTGCTGCGGAGATGGCCACGTGTCCTCGGCCCTGACCGCGTGGGCTGTGGGGGCTAGGCCGGGCAGCGGGCAAGCTGCTCTTTTCACAGCGAGAAACGCTCCCCTCTAATTAGCTGGCCAGTCCAGCTCAGCAGCCGACCTGCCCCTGCATCAACCAGCTGCCAGGGGAGCGGGAAGGAGGGGGCGCGGTAGAAAAGCAGAGCGCGCCAGGGAAGCAGAAGCGTGGCCATGCATTCGCACCTCCGTTTTCACCTCCCGATGTTACTAAAAGGAGCGTGCATCGCAGCGCTGGTGGGAGCAGGCGGCGGGGGTGCAATGGGATGTTTGTTCCCACGGTGAAGGAGGCGAGACAGAAAAGCAGGTGGATTTATAAGCTGCAGCCTTGTGCGTGCGCCAAGACAGCGGTGGCCATAGGCACTGTCTCCCGCCGTCGCAGCCGCCGGCAAAGGCAGGTGCAGAGGTGGATCACCGCCGTCCTCCGATGCAGGTGAGACTGGGCCCCAAGCGAAATGCCAGGCCAGACCCAGCTCTCACGTGAGGAGCCGGCCAGCACCCGGCGCTTCCTGACACGGCGTGGCTTGCGGTGGTGCTTTCCTCTCCCGTCGGACCCCCTGACACCATCCGTCGCTGCGATCGCTCATCCCCTCCTCGTTCGCCCCTGCCGGCTATGCCTAAAGAGAAGCAGCATCGCGCTTCTTGGAGGCCTCGAAACATGTGCAGCGTTGTGCCCGTCCCACACCGATTGTCAGGATCCCAAGAATTAGCAATCCCCTTTCAGTGGCCTTCCACCTGCCAGAGCCACGCACGCGGCGCCCGGGCTCGGTCTGGATGCCCGGCCCTCCCGGTGCTCTGCAGGGCTGGGGGAAGGACTCGTGTGCCGCTATCATCCTTGCTACTGAGGCCGCGGTGTCTCCTTAGGCAGCGTAAACACTCAGCTTGGGAAGAGCTGGAGGAAGCTGGAGGATTATGGAAGAAGCTCCTGGGCCTGGCACTGCCTCCGAGCCTGCCCACGCGTGGCCCGGCGACACCCCTGGAGCCCATCCGTGCGGCGCGGCGTGGGGACGCGGCAGCCCCGCGCACCTGCCCGTTGTTTGTCTTGTTGTGTTGTGAATAAAGAGGCAGCCTTTAACTTCCAGCAAATGCTGTGGTTCGGTTAATGTCTGGGTAACAGGGGGAGCGGATGGGGGCATGCCAATGTTAATGTGCGAACAGCTCATTTACAGCTCCGGCATGCTTTATGACATCAAAAGAGCATTGAGAGAATGCTTGGGATAATGTTAATTAGGGCTCAGAAATAAATGCTTTGCTTCCTCATTAATTGTTATCACTTTGTTGTGCTCATTAGAAAGTGATTCCTAGCAAAGAGCTGCAAAAGGTTGTGAAATTCAGAACGTGCCGCAGCGTTCGTCGTCGCCGCCAGGAAGCCCCCGCCTCCCGCTCCGGGGTCAGGGGCCGCCGAGCTCACCCCCAACCTGGCACCAGAGGCTGGTGTGGAAAGGGGCTCGCCAGGACCAAGCCAGGCAGCTGCCAGCCCCGGCGGAGAGGGCCCGTTGCAGGTCCTCCAGGGCAGCCCCCGGGCGCAGCTCAGAGCCCCTCAATCCCTTGACCCTGCCGGTCGTGAGACCAGCAAGCAGGCAAAGACCTGGAGGCGTCTCACCCGTGCATTTCCTCGCACGTGCAAGAGGCCAGTGCAACCGCACAGCCGAGCGCCGCTCTCGGGATGCCGGGCTGGCGGGTCAGGGCCCCGAGGAGTGAGGGCCGGAGCAGGGCGAGTCCCAGGCATCCCATTCGGGACAGGCCCTGCCTGCTGGCATGCAGACCTATCTCCCCCCCCGGGTGTGGGTGGGCACGGAGACTCCCCCAGCCCCTGCAACCTGCCCTGGGCAGGGCAGCTCGGAGGGTGCTCGGGGTCTTCACAAAACCATCCTTTCTTTACGCAGCTGGAAGCATGTGCCCAGCACAGAACAGCCCCTAAAAACACGGGTGCAACGTTGCATTTCTGTGATGACATCAGAGGCGCGGCCGTGAGGTCACTCGCTCAGCCTCACAACTCCACCGCGGGTCCCAGTGTGGGGAGGAATGGACTACGACGGGCAAAGGGTGGCTCCTATCAGCCACGTTCGTAGCACGCAGCAAATTAGAAATGGTGACTTCTTCAACCGTTTCCGTCCGCTTAATTCCCTTAAATATCTCAGGTATTTTGAAGGTACGCAGAGGCTATTAAAAATGATAGATACACCAGGTGGTATCTTTATGGTCACCTTCTTCTCAGTATGGCGACGGCGCTGTAATTGCCACGAGGTTTTTTGGAAATATGAACATAAATGGGGGGAAAAGATCTATGGATTTGGAGGTGCGTTTGATTTTGCTTTGCTGAGCCCTAAGTCCATATCAAGCGTGGTCTGTTCTCTCCTTTCAGCACTGGGAGTCATGTGTTGAGCGGAGATGTAGTGATTACACAAACACAGGAGAGCCATTTAGTACTTTTGAAACAGTTCTTTGCAGGATTTTTTCAGAAGATTAAAGATTTTTTCCGTGCCTGTTCCCAGAAGAATGCCATCCACCATCTCAATTAAACAGCTGGGTGAGGAACAATCCTCCTTTCTGTAAAGTTTTCTTGTCTCAGTCATTTCTGCAAGTTGTGCGCACATAAAAAAAATACACTTTGGAAAATTGAATAATAAAACTGTAGTGTAAATCCTTTAAAAAGAGATCAAAGGCCCACATGCTAATAAGGCTGGGATGGGAATAAAATTCAGGCTCTTTTGGTGAAATAGAATAAAAATAAAGACAGCCCACAAAGAGAATAACAAATTAAAAACAAGTTTAAAAAGAGCAACAAAGAGAAAAGGGATTCAAAACAACTGAAGGGAAAAAACCTTAAAGGAAAGACAAACAGCTTTCATGTCGTCGGAGAATTCACAGCCCTCGGTTTAGATCTCCAAAGAACTCTGATCTCGAATGTTTCTCTCCAGATTGACCCAGGGTTTTCAGTACTTTTTAACGAAGGACCCGATCCCCCCGGGACTGACTCTACCTAGATTCGGTGGAGCGTGCGTGCATTGGGAGTCACTTGTGCACAGGACGGGATCCCAGGCATGGACGTGCTCCCCAGTGTCCATTCGGCACGTGGAATTGTTTCGGGAGCCTTTCCATGACGAACATTTGCTTTGAAAAGGGATTTATCATTGCATTTTTCCTGCTGAATTTTCAGTCATTTTTGGCAAGCACCAGCCTACTTAGGAAAACCCCCCGACAAACAATGCACGCAAAGGCGAGGTGGCATGTTCTTTCTCCAAGCCATAAATCACCCCCTCGGCGATACATCCGGGAAGTTTATGCTAGCTGGCATCGGGACCATGTTTTAAACCGCACTGGTTTCCTCCCATGAGCATCAAAGAGCAGGCGCTAGCCTCCTGGCTGGGCACCTTGCCGTGCCTGCCTGCAGCTCTCCAGGCATGCACCTCTGCTCTCCTCTCTTGCACGCGGCCCATGACATGGCCACGGCCACGGCCACGGCCACTGCTGCGCGGAGGGAACAAGCCAGTGTGCCCCTGAATGGGGGTGCCCTGGAGGAGGGGGCACACTTCACTTGCCAGCATCCCTGGGGCGAAATTGTGAGTCTGCCTCCACAGAGATTTCCATCCTGGAGGCCTGGGCACGGAGGCAGAGGGCCCATTTGAAGGGGCCACATGAAAGAGGACTAGCTCAGTCCGAGACTCATCAGTCTTGCTGCTCTGGGTCCATCGTAATCCCTCTCCCCCCTGTGCCCTGGGGACAATACTTGACGGGGGGAAAGCATAGCAGTAACGCCCAGAGCCCCACACACGCAGGCAGCTCAGCCCCAGGCAGGGCTGGAGTGGCGCTGGCATCGTCCGTGCCCGTGCGGCTAACCCAGGGCAGGTGGAGACGAAGGGGAGAGCATGGATCTGATCCCAAGCAGCTGCCGGAGCGGGGCAGTGGTGCTGGGCTCTGGCACGCGATGGCATCCAGCACGCAGGGGCAGGCTGTCACGTGGCAGCGTGGGCAGTGCCTCTCAGCCGGCCGAGGTGTCCTCCGTGCCGCAGGCCCCAACAGCCAGGCACCGGCTTAGAGAGAGATATATATACCCCTGCAAAAACGTTAGTGCCCCGGGGGTCTGGGGAGCAGGCAGAGGAGGAGGGGAGCCCAGCAGAGGGGCTATTGCTTGCAGGGCATCAAGAACACACACCAGCTTGTTACACTTACCCCTCCATAAAAAATCTTCTAAGTGCCTAATTAACAGTTTAGGTAGAAATAAAAACATAATGAGAAAAACAATCTGGTTGCAAAAAAAAAAAAAAAAAGGGGG
>NW_017729011.1:26091224-26099899 GCF_001723915.1 Gavialis gangeticus
TGCTATTTTGTTCATGCGCATTAAAATAAGCTAATTTGCATTAAGCATCAGTTAAAAACTGTGCTTTTCAGTTAATGCACATTAAGACAGGCTAATACGCGTTTTCTTAGTACCTCACAATGGCGGCACTAGATTTAATGTGCGTTAACTAAAGCTCATGGATGCACATATAGACATGCCTTTAATTTCCCCCCCTCCCACACACACTCCGGAGGGGTCCCCAGACCAGCCCCGCAAACTGCCCCCCGGTTCCTCCTGCTGCTACCCACAGTGCACAAAGTACGCACTGGCGCACTCCAAGATCGGCCCCACCCCAACATTTCCTGGAGGAGCCATTCGAAAAGTGAGCGGCTGTACAGAGCGAGCAGGTCCTGATGCCCGAGCTGTTCAGTGGAGGAGCTCGGCGAGCCAGAGGGCGGTTGTGTGCGTGCCGCACGCCCAGGTGCTGCTTAGCAGAGATCACAAACTGTGCAGATGAAAGGCAGAGGGAACGAGCTTCTCAAAATTGCAATGACCTCACCTGCACGATGGAGGGAATTGCAAAAAATCAGTCAAAATAAATGATTCTCGCATAGCCAAGAGGGTCTGCTTTCAAAACAATTAGCTCAAACATCTGCCTAAGCACCCATGCTGTTTTCATATAATTAAAACAAGTCTTCCGAATCCCACTGGACAGTCTTTAAAAACTACTCATTTTCTGCATTATTTACAACAAGGAAACAGTGGGGAAGGCAGCAGACAAACCTTCCCATCGGTCCTTGAAGGACATAAAAAGCACCTCTCACCTGTCCGTCTCCCGCGTCTCTATTATTCAGTGATATTAAGTGGATAAAGAAAGCGTGAAATACGACTCGCGCAGGAAAGTGCGGCGGCCTCCCAAACGTTTGCACCGCCTGCTTAGTGACTGGGAGAAAAGTTCTTTGTGAGGCCGACATGCGGGATGCTCCGGGCCTCCCTGCAGACCGGCTGCCGGGCGCTGCGGTGACTGCATCAAAGGGACGCTGGCTCTGTGGCAATGTCACGGTGCTAAAGTTGGGGGCCTGAGTTCAGCCGGTGGTTGGTGAGCACGCTTCTCCTGCAACACACTTAAACCGCAATGGCCTCTTGTAATTATTTATCAAAGCACAAATCATTAATGCAAAAATGTCTACAGGGCCTGGAGCAAAAATAGTTAATAAAATATAATGCCACTAAATTAAACATTTTAAACTTTCACAATAGAGTAACAGGCACGGAGAAATAAAGAAGGGAAATCTCAGTCCAACAGAGCTGGGTGAATACATTTGTAATAAATTATTTACTTTTCTTTGAGAATTTTTCATTAACAAATTACAATTCTTTTTTTTTTTCCTCCCATTTTATTAATTATTCAGAATTATTCACAAAACAGTAGTCTCTGAGAAGAGTTCCTGCGCCGCAGCTTGTTTGGCAGCCGTGACCAGCGCCCCATACACCAGCGATCGGAAACCCAGCGGCCAGGGGATCGCTCTGCTCTGGGCTGAGCTAATCTGCTCTCCCTGCACGCTGGGCAACGTTTGCGTAGCGCCCGATGCATCAGGGAAACCCGGGCACCTGCTGCCGAGAGGAAGCAGGTACAAAGGGGCCACGGGATGGACTGGACTCGATAGTCGCCAGAGCGTGCGAGGACCCTGCTCGTTTGCAGCCTAGGGGGCAGTGCCAGCACTGCTGCCAGCAATGGGATTTCCCAAGGAGCAAATGCACCACAGCAGCTCTTCCATGCAAGTCCATAAATCCTCGGCGCGGGCCAGGGTGCGGAGACAGATGTCTTCATTGCCTCCCTCCGGAGGTGTCGCAGCGGGGAGGAACCGCCAAAAAGAGCTTGTTCAGCCCCGTGCTGTGAGGGGCACATAAACTACCCGAGGGGGAAGGAGCACGTGCCAGCCAGGGAAGCAAGTGCTAGTGCACCGGTGGTTTCCTGCCAGTGAGGTAGAAATGACCACCTTGCATTGCATGGAGCTGCCCTGGGCCCGCACCTCCGAGCAGCGAGCTGGCGCTGGGGCTGGGGCTGGGGCTGCCCAGGCCCCCCGGAAACCTCTCCATGTTTCAGAGCAGGCCTCTCTGCGCCAGGAAAATCAGCTCTGGGGGATCTTTGCTAATGCCAGTGAGTGGGTCTCAGTTCATTTATACCCCTCTGAAATAGGGCTGAGGGAGGTCAAGGACCACGTACTGCATGCGCAAGCCGGCTCTCCCACTGAACAGGCCACTGCACTTGTGCGTCCGGGTGCCGAGCGCTCAGACGTGGTGGGAGGGGAGCTGCAGTGTCACACACCCTTATCCCCATGCCCTTATTCCCTCGGCCAAGGGAAGTGGGGTTGAGCCAGCTGCCTGGCATGAGGATACAGCAAGGTTTCACCAAGGACTCTGGGGCTTGGGGCCGACTTTCACACTTCCTCCTGGATTACGAGTGCCTCCTGCATCGCAGCGTGCACCTAAATTCAGAGCAGGAGCGGACCCCGGCTGTGAGCCGCAGCTCAATGAGGAGCCAGGCAACGTCTGGCCTGCGAAGCAGGCACTTGGCTTTCACTTGGACATTGGACAACGGGTCAGGCTTTGCCTCTCACACGTGGCAGGGGCTCTGGTTAGAGCATTAAAATGCTGTGGCAAGTTTTTGCTTCTCTTAATGTAAGGCATTTCTCTCTCCCCAGACTGCGCAGGATGGGGTTCCCGCAGGGCCAAAGCAAGTGCGGGTGCTGGCTATTGCTCCATGCTCCCACCGAGCCCCTCCTGCCCCTTCGACACAGGCCAGGAGGGAAGCGAGGTGCTAAGTGTTTCCCATGCCTGTTGCACTGGGCAAAGCCAGCTCACACCTGGGGAGGGCTCTGGAAAACACGCCCCTGCCACTAAAGAGCTTCAGGATGCCCCGACTGTGGCATGGCAGTGAGCGATGTGCAGGGAGGCCGATGCACTGCCCAGACCGTGCCGGCTCCCACGGCCATCCCAGATGCACATACCCGGGCTGGGCTGGGAGATGGGAGCAGCAAGGCTCGGTGCTGGCAGCACGGGGGTGGCCAGGCCCAGTCGCTGCGTACCCCAACACCGTGCCATTCACCGAGGCGCGCCTGACCTCGTGGCACGGGGCCTGAGCGCTCCCAGCTCCTGCTGAGCTCTGGCGTTGCTGGGACCCCTCCAGCACTTGCAAGGCCTTTGCAGTGGAGGGGGTCTCATCCCCCTTTGAAAATCCCAGCTACCACGTAGCCGCAGACTGGGAAGCGCAGCGGCAAGAGACAGCCGCCCCTGCCCGTGCCTGTCGTTTGGGTCTCGTGGACCCGGCGCAGCTGGCGCTAGGCCCCGTGAGCCAGGATGGCAGTGCCAGCATCGCCTCTGCCACAGCTGCAAGGCGGAGGCTTCCTGGGAGGTTCCCCGGAGCATCGGTCAGCGGATGAGGACGCAGCCGAGGTCAGGCTCGGTCCCGGAAGCAGCACGGCGGGGGCACGCGTCTACACACAAGCAAAGTCTTCTCCTTGCGCCGAGCTTTGGGTCCTCTCTGTTGGGTGCGCGCCACCTCGGGGCTAGCAAAGAGGCTTTGACACGACCCTGTTTAATTGTAATTCAACTACTTGTGATATTTTGGTACCAATTAATATTGATTTTACAATTGGTTTACAGAGATGTTGTTTTATTACTAATATATTTAATGTGCAAATCAATAAGAACACTTGTTTGGCTTTCTCCCTAGAAGGTAATAAAATCAAATATCTCAGGAGTAAAATGCTATCTGATCCATAAATGGCAGTAGCAGATGTTTAATGTAATAGTTAAAGACTATGCAGCATTCTTGGCAACTCCATGCATTTTCCACACACACTGTACCAGAGTGACGCTCAATAACTTGCTAGTTACACAAAAGTTTGGTAAATTTGCTGGCCTCCTTCCAGCAGGCAGAAGGTCCCCGATGTCAAGGAGCTGTCGATAGCTCGCGGGTGCGTTACCCGCTTCCCCGGGACCCGCAGGTCACGCCGGCCGCCAGACCCCATGCAGAGCTTCCCCCTTCGTTCAAGTCTGTCACAGGAAAATAGACCCACGTCCTGATGCTCTGCGCCCAGCCATAGCCCAAATGCGGGGCAATGATAAATATGTTCAAGAAATGAGGGTTTTGGGGCCCTGCTCTCTGTCCAGCCCCTCTGAGTGGACTGCATGCATCCACTCCCACGGACCCGCTGCTTGTGGCCTCGCAGCACCCAGGGATGAGGACGCAGAAGGGGGATGTAGCAGCATGAGCAGAGGAAGGGTTAGGGAAGCAGGGCCTGGTTCGTGCACCGGCAGATGCAGATGGGTGGAGAAGAGAAACACAGACCACTGGAGACAGCAGGTCGGAGACCCGCAGCCTGCGGAGACTGGGGGAAGAAGCAGGCTGTACAAGATCTCCGAAGTCCTCCAAGCGCAGGGCGCGAGCCAAGTGCAATGTCGGCATGGGGAAACGGCCACCTGGCTGCTCCTGCCGTTGCATTCACCGCGCAGGCTGGCTGCAGCCTTAAAACCGGGAGAAGGGGAGGGAGCGGGAGTTTACTTTCAGCTGCTGGAGTTGATTTATGGGGGAGCAAATAATGAACTTGGCTGACAGTACATAATAAAGAGAAAAAGTCTTGCAGTTTTAATTAGCCCAAAATAAATGGCTGAGCAGGGGGCTGAATCTGTGGCCCCTGCATCGCCTTCTCCCTGTGCCCGCCCCGGGGAACGGGCAGGCTGCAATAACCGAGGATGAGGAAAGCAGAGGAAGCGATGTGGCCCGGAAGGAAGGGCAGCAGGTCCGAGTCTAGCGGCTGTTTCACAGCTTTGCGAGATCCCTCTCAAACGACGCCTGTCCACACGTGCTCTGCAGGGTGCCGCTGCAGCTCCTCTGCTCCAGCAAGAGTCCTCCTGCCAGGTCTGGACTCGCAGCCGACATCCCTGCGGGCAGCAGGCTCGCGGCGCTCTGGGGCAGGGCCCCGTCCTGCGGAGTACCAGGCATTGCACACCCCTGGGACCCTGCCAGGGGACTCGGTGCTATTGCATGCGCTTGCATAAATCACAGGCAAGGCCGGCTCTGATACCCGAGCAACCTCAGAGCACTGCCTAGACAAGGAGAGAGAGCACGAAGGAGTTCACATACCAAGCTGGATGCTCAACTGCCTACTATCCATCCAGGACCATGGGCCATGTGAGCCCCCCACGTGCCAGCTGTGCATCTCTTGCACCGGTGACCAGGCCTTAGCATACACCTGCATTAATACATCATGTGCGAAGGGGCAACGTGTGCGCTGGGCTGACTGGAGAGCAAGCAGCGCTCAAGCAGCCTGGAGAAAACACGCTCTTCCCTAAAACGGTGAATTTAACAGCAAACAGTAAAGGAATGGAGATAACCCTACAGTCCAAAAGGGACTGGCTCGTGGGGCCCTGTCCTTCCAGTGCTAGGGGCTGCCCCTTGGATTGCCCCAAGGTCCATCAAACCCGCGCGAGGCAGCAGCGGTGCAGCGGGACTTCAATGCGGTCTCTTTTCCCCCATTGCCCAGGGCTTTTGTTGTACGGTGCTGAAATAGGGAGGTTTCCGCTCTCAGGGAGAGTCTAACATTTCTAGACTTGTTTCCATTCAAAATCAAGACAAAGAGAGGATATTTGTTTTAAAAAGACAGATTCCTGCAACATGAGCCATCTCTCTCCAGAGCTATGGGATTGCATTGGTTGTGGTAAATCACTGTTTTAGTAAAGGCACAGGTGTGTCTAGACATCATTGACATCAAACTGTTGGGTGCAATGTAACGGTCCCACCTCACCACAGGACCGGAGGACAGTCGGGCCGGGAGGGACCTCACGAGGCGCTATCTACTCCTGCGCGAGGCAGGGCCATCCCTGACCGAGCATCTCTCCAGCCTGCTCCTGCAAACGGCACCTGCACGTCCCCGTGTCCTTGGCACAACAGAGGAGTCAGCGGTGTGCTTTAACGTTTCCCCTGCCGGCAGTTATTGTCGACATGGACACACCTGCAATGTGTTTTGGAAAATGTCCCTTTGTGGAAACCAGCAGAAACTGATTCCTGTCTTCCCTAAACCTGCTCCAGGTTTTATCTGCCCTGCAGCAATTCCAGGTCTCCACGCGGGACGGTGTATGGCAGATACACAGAAGTCGACCCTCGCAATGAACTGGCTGCTAATTAAGGGGTCTCAGTCTTACTGAGTAATGGGCGGCCAGCTCCATGCGACAGCCCCAGAGGGGCCCAGCCCCTAGCTCAGGCATCTCTCCTCCGAGCATCCCCTCATCCCAGGGGTGCGAAATGCTGCACTGGCCATGTTGGAAGCCGTGAAGTGTCAAGCGCTTCATTTCTTCATGGCAATGGAAAGTGGGAGCTGTGGAGCGACGGGCGCGGGAGCTGTACGGCTTCAGCGCCAGGCACCGCTGGGCTCTCCAGCTCAGCCCGCAGGCGGTCACTCATCCCCCCATGGGGGGGGACGGCCAATGGCCTGACACAGGCAGCTTGAAGTGATGCACTGCGAGCGGGGGCCCTGTCCTCCTCGCTGCCCGGCTCCCCAGGGGCCTTCCCTGCACATGCCAGCGCCTGCGCGGGCAGGGAAAGCAGGATCGGGCCGTGCAGCTACAGCCACGCGCCGAGGATCCCCAGGCAGGTCCCGGGCCCAATCGCTCGTGGAAATCAGATCCCGCTGCCAGAAGTCAATGCGACACCATAGCGGGGTCAGGTGCCCGGGGGCTTACAGACAGGCATGGGGGTGGGGGTCACCTGCACACTCGGGCACCCTTCACGCAGCATCCAGCGAGGCGGCAGGAGCGGGGAGCCGCGCCGTGCCGGGGTCGGTGGGGAGCGCGCGGCGCAGCTCCCTGCCTGGAATATGCAACGCAGAGACAATAGAAGCAAAGTGTAACCACTGTTTACAGAAAAAAATTGTCAAGGATTTATTTATTGGAAGTGACTGAGGAATATGAATTCTACACTCCATTTAAAATGCTTTTTATTTCTCTCAGCCTTGGGGCTCTGAGTACATCTAATTTCACCCATAGCTATAATTCTCCACCAAACAGTGCCGGCTTCTCCTCTGGGTTCCACAGGAGTCATTTTAGTTTATGTCCTCTCCTGATGAGGCTCGTGCCGCGGCTGGAGACACTTACGCACTGGTGAACTTTTTGAACCCTCCCTCCCCGCCGTGTGTGCACGCACGCGCGTCGCCGAGCTGGGGAACCTGCCTGGGAAGCAGCAGGACACGGCACCGGGTTTCTGTCTTCAAAAACACGACAGTAAACATCTCTATCATGCGGGGGGGAGGGGGTCCTCCGGAGGACGCCCGTATTTCACTCAAGACACGTTGATTGTCCCTACCTTGCAGCTAACAAACTATTAGTTTTGTTAGTATATTTATTCCACTAAAATTGGAGCCTGTGATTACAAATCCAATACTGTGATTGAGTCAGGATTCGAGAATAAATCTGCCCGGGTTCATCTGGCATTTTGGTGCAGCAGAAATCCGACGCGCGGGGCTGGTCTGAGGCCCCCGTGGATGCTGGCGGAGGGTGGGGGAAGCCGTGACTAGTGCCCATCGGGCAAATGTCGCCCCGTCCCTGCTGCAAACAGGCCCCGAGCGCAGACGCGCCCGGAACAGCCCACTCTGCCCTGTCTCCAGCGCTGCCCCGCGGCTGCGACGCGCCCCGGCCACCCCAGTCTCACCGCCTCTTTGTGCCCGATTACAGAACAAGTGGGAACGGCGGGCAGGATCCGGTCCCTGGGCGGCCTTCTCCCCCACCCACCGAGCCGCGGCTATGGGGGTCATTCGTCCTCGGTCTCTCTCGTCTCTGCTCTGTAAGCTGCTTGGGGCAGAGACTTTTGCTGTGGGTGTGTACAGCGCCCAGCACTCGGGGAGTGCGCAGATAGCTGGGTTTGATCCCCAGCCCAGCCCCTGAACTGATCCCCGCTGCTCTGCAGATTTAATACTCTCCAGGTCCAAATGCCTTCTAATGGAAAGCAACCTTGTGAAGCGGGGGAGCGCTGACAGCTCCGGTGCAGGGCCCGACCCGGTCTCAGGTGCTGCCCTTAACCCGCTGCAGCCGGGCCTGGTCAGGCGGCTCGACGTGCAGGCGCAGGCCATTTGCGGACAACCGTGAAGCAGCGTCTCCAGCACGAGGGTCTTCCAGGCGCCGTTCGGCAAGCAGTGAAGGAAACCCAATTAGGGGCTTTTGCACTGGGAAGTGGCTGCACTTTTTAAACAGTCATAAATGTTTTCACGTTATTTCTTATCAATTATTAAAAAGGGAATGATTACAAAAAAATTGCAGCGCATACCTGGGGAAATTACCCACGCAGCCAACCTCCGAGCAGCCGGCCCCCACTGCTGGGCGGCTCAAATGACTTTGCCTCCTGCGTACGTTCTGTGCCTCGATTTTCAGAAGAGGGGGGAAAAATATTAAATTTCAGTCATTTGCGGTGGAAGAAAAGGGAAAGCAATTCATGCCGCTGCAAATGAACCTTTATTATTCCAGAGACAGATGCAGGAAGATCTCCATTATATTAGTGTCTGGCTTTTGGAAATCGAGGCATTTCAATTAAATAAAAATTAAGCGCGTGCACACACACACGCGTGCACCCCCCCCCCACACACACACACGGTTTCATGGCTAAAAAGCGTGCCAAACCAGCCATAGCGGGGGAGGAAGGTCACGAATGGACTCTGCCCCCC
>NW_017729011.1:26104899-26113437 GCF_001723915.1 Gavialis gangeticus
CCCCCCCCCCCCCACACACACACGGTTTCATGGCTAAAAAGCGTGCCAAACCAGCCATAGCGGGGGAGGAAGGTCACGAATGGACTCTGCCCCCCAAAACAGAGCCCACCCCCCGGCTGGAAAGCCCGGACCCCGCAGCGCGGCCCTTCCTTGGCGCTGCAGTAGCAGGGCTGGCTGGCGTCGGCGGCTGGTGAAGCGTAGGCACAGCGCGGGAGCAGAAACTTCCACCCCGCTCCCCGGACAGACGGCTGGACTCTCGGCCTGGGGGGAAGTCGCGGACCCTCCTCCTGGGCTAGCCCCCCCCAGCCCGTTGCAGGCTTCTCAGGCTTGCTGCAGCCTGTAACACGAGCACATGTGCGAACAGTATGTACATATGAAAAAAACCTGTCAGAGAAGATTAAAACCCCAGACAGTCTTTATCGCTAGATTATTTTTTCCGTTTATTTATCTTTTTTTCTTCTTTGAGCAGTAGTCGTCAGGTTTTGATATGATTAGAATTGCAGATCTTGCATGTTAAAAGGGTGGCACTGGAGGGAGAGGATGCTGCCTGTGTAATGAGGCAGGTTTTAAATCCAGGCTAGGTAAATTTTGTGTTGAGAAGAAAGGGTAGGAAATAAACTAGCAGTGAGCTGAGCGAATGCCCCCAGGCACGTCCCCATTAGTATTCCCATTTGTGAGCTCACTTCATAAGACTAATGGAGTTGCTACCTGGGGACATTAATTGTGCATGACACCATTGCAGAGCCTTTGTGCACTCGTACTAATATCACCGTGCCTCCTTGACAAAACGCCTGCAAAGATTACAAACAGACCTAAAATAACTGCCACATTCGCACTCATATTTGACAGGGATCTTCAAGTTCAGTTACAATAGAATTACCATCATTTCTTCCACCTCTGGCTCTATATTACATTAAACAATGGGTGATATTGCTTCCTTAAACCAGTGTCATAGCGTGTAAAATCTATCCATCTTAAGCTTTCCTATTAAGCCTCCCATTTATCAGGGGAATTTCCAGCTTCCACCTTGACTCTCTTTAATGTATATGAATTCCTGGGCCCTTAAAAGAAAATGTAATATTTTTATTTGGAGTTGTTCCCATTTACTTAATACAAAGAGGAGATGCCGTGGGGCTCCAGCACCAGGCACCGGCAGCCGTCGGGAATCTTCCTTCCTTTCCCATCCTCGCCTGTCCCCGCTCTCGGGCCCGAAGCAGAGGGGTCGGACGTGGAGCCAGCGACGTGCACTGGAAACAGGCAGCTCTGCACGTGCACGAGGCACGGGGCTGCTTCCTCGTGCCTCTGCAGTTGCCGGCGCTAATGAGCGGGAGGGGGAAACACTGGGGTGGGTTTGCAGGTTGCCCAAGCCCTCCACGCCGGAGCCGGAGCCTGCACCGCTGCATGGCCCAGGTACACCCAGTGCTGCTGATGCACGGCGCAGCCCCGGGGATCGGCGTGCCCCGGCACGTGTTACCAGAGCATCGGGGCCTTCCTCAGGCTCCCCAGCTTCAAGGAATAAAGACCAACAAAACCCGAAAGGTGCCCGGAAGGAGTCCCTACACCCATGAGGAGAGGAGACACATTTCTTCTTGGAACACGAGTAAGGAAAATGAAACCAGAGCTCAGCTGCCTGACGAGCGATAGCAATGGGGCCCTTCTGAGAGCAAGGCTGGCGCGGCTTTTCCAGGAGCACGCTTAACCTGCAGTCATTTGGTGGCTCCTCCAAGTCCAGTGTCCCCCACACAAAGCCTGACCCAAGGACCTGTCCCCACACCACGACCTGCTGTCGGCGGCTGAGGTGGTCCCTGGCTCAGGCCACGAAGCTTGGAAAGACAACGGTGGATGCAGCAGCCTCGCGACAGCAGCCTCGGCCTGCGTTCAAGGAGGACATGGCGGTGCGCGAGCACTGGACACTGCTTCGCGCGCTCCTCCTGCGTGTCTGTCACCGGGACGTGGTGGCCGGAGCATGCATCACCGGTCCGGCGCGCGGGCTGTGCAGCACCGAGCCCCCCTCTGCCGAGCAGCACGGGCAGGTCAGACACGGACCTCCACTACCAGCCGGCGACCCGCAGCCGGGGCAGCCCCCCGCAGCAGTTTTAGGGGAGGAAAGGAAGCAGCTGCGTACCCCCACAGCTGCCCATGGCCCTCCCCAGTGGGGCAGCGCCGGGCATCCAGCCCCTGGGCCTGTCCCGGGGGAGAGGGAGAGGGAGCAGGGTGCTTCCCACGGGCTCCTCTGTGCCATTTCATGGAGCCCGGGGTCCCCCGTCCACCTGGTCTCTCGGCCGTAGCAGGCATGGAGACCTCAGCCGAAGGACGCCCGAGGCAGCCGGCCGTCAGGAAGCGCAGGTTGCAGCTCCCTCCGAAGCTGCCCGCAACGCGCAGCACACGCGCAGGTGTCGCTCCAGCCCACTCGCATCCCAGTCCGAGGGAGACGTTTAAGACCCTTGCCTTGAAATACTGTCGAGGAGAAGAGGGTGAGGTCAGAAATAGCCACGGGCAGTATTTATGGGGACCACGAAGCCCTCCGGGCTGGCCCCGCGTGCATTTTCCCTGCCGTCTCGTTGACTTCTTGCCAGTCAAGGCGCCGGAGTTTTCTCTGGAATCCTGAAGTTAGATCTCAAAAATACTTCAAACGCTTGGTTTAATAGACCTTCACATCAGCGTATTCCCAGTCCCACATAGCTCCCCAGTGACACGGGACCTTTTGTCAAGCACATATGAAATTAAGTGAAATAAAAATCATATTAAAAATTATTACCATCTAACAGCCATTAGTCTGCACATTGCTGTCATGTCTTGATGGATTTCTCACTTAGTTCAATGAATGTTCTAACGACAGTGATAAAATCACTCAGAAAAAATATAATAAACTGTTAACCCTTTCTGTCGCCGCTTGTTTTTCACCAAAATTCACTGAGAATCGTGCAGCTGCACGGTTCGGGGAGGGAGCGGTGAGTGCAGCGGCCTGGGCTCTCTGGCTTTGGCCTCACTGGAGGTATCGCCCAGGCCCAGGCCGAGAGCTCCCGCCGGGGGAGCGCTGCTTTGCTCCCTATGACTTGCACCGTGCCGCAAGTCAGACCTGGGCTTCGGGGAGCAGACTGGAGCAGAGGCACGAGGGACGTGGCTGGTCTGCACGGGCTCGCTCGCCCTTTGGTGGTACGCAATGCAAATGGCGACGGCTGTCGTGTTAAAGGAGAGTCACAGAAAACGAGGGTTGCAGGAGACTGCAGGACACCATCTAGTCCAGCTCCTGCTCAAAGCAGGGCCATCCCCAGTTATATCATCCCAGCCAGGTCTAGCCGGGTCTTCAAAACCATGCCAGCAGTTTATCCTGGTGCCTGCAGTATCTGCGGCACGGCGACGTGCTCCTGGGTGGGGAGGAAGGGGGGCAGAGACCGGAAATGCTGCAGCTGCCCATGGGGGAGGGAAGCCCTTCCTCCCTCGGCTCCCCGTGCATCTCGCGTGCGGGGCATTCAAGCGGGGGTGGTGGAAACCAGGCGAGATGTTTTGGGGGCAACGAGTGAAGTCTGCAGGACACAGCTATGAATGCAGCGCTGGTCCGGAGGGATTTCCTGACTTCCTGCCCTTTGGGCGGGGGGCTGGACTCGATGATCTTCCGAGGTCCCTTCCAGCCCTAATGTCTATGAAATCTATGAAATCCTCGTGTCTGGGGTGCTGCGGGAGGATGGCGAGGCCTCTTCGCCACCTAGCACGAACCTTTCCATGCACCTCTGCGGGTAGGGGAGTAGCCGGGGAAGAGCAGCTGGCTCCTTGTCTGAGCGGGTTATTAACCCAGAGCCACTGAGCAGGCAGCCGGCACGGCCTTGTTAACAGAGTGGGTCCGTTTAGACCGTGCAAGTTACTCCGCATGCTGCTGGACCACACTGTTGAGCAGCATCCCTGGCCGCCTGGCCCCATGAGCGCGGCTTCTGGCCTCACACCTCCGTCCACGCGCCCTGCTATGGAGACGGCCGCAGGAGGACACGTCCCGATACGGTGCACCCTCCCGGCAGCACCGCTTGTCCCGGGGGATCTGGCTTGGCAGCCCTGGGCCTTGGGCTGCCTGCATCGACTTGGGAAGCTGTGAAAGGCTGGCGAGGCTCTGCGATGCGTCCTGCACCCCTTGCTTCGCACGGGTCCCCAGGTCCAGCACCCACTCGGGCGCCTGCTTGACGTGCAGGGCGCGGGCTCCAGGCCAGGGGCTGGGGCATCTCCTCAGACGCCCTCCAGCCGGTCGCACAGCCCAGGGGCAGCACGGAGGAGCCCAAGGTTGGTGGGACATGAAGAAGCTGAGCTCTGCTGAGGGACGACTGCTTGGGCTCCAGGGCAGAGACTTGATGAATGGATAGTCGCAGGGTCTAGCTCCCCACCTGCAAGCCCCAGGCCATGAGCCTGTCACCACATGGCCACGTGCCAGCCGGGAAGCCGGCTCGTGCAGCCTGCTGCCTCCCTGCCACACCGAACAGGAGCCCAGTGCAAGGCATTGGGCTTCTCCCCATCCACAGGAAGCAGGAGCAGGGCTGGGCAGATCCACGACACGTGCCCAGATCTGCTCTCCGTGGCTTGTGTGATCCAGGTAGGTATTTGGGAGACAGCATCAAGGATCTAACGTTTACCTTTGCACTGTGTGCAGGAAGTGTTCCTCTTGGATGGTTGCATTTGGTTGCAATAGGCAAAAAGTAGGCACAGCCCTATAGCAGAAGTGTACATCTCTACGCTCCCCCACCAGTTACCTGGGGCTCCGCAGCAACTCGTGTTTTAGACTGCAGCCTGCAACCCTGCACAAGAAGAGCAGGTCTGGGCTTCCGACTATTTGAGCAGGAGAAAAAGCAAACGTCAGTGATCTAATTGGAAACCCGGTCCTGGCTTCTGCCCAGATGTTCTTCCAGCTGAGCAGCAGCAGCTCATGTCTCGGGTGCCACTGACCGGCGGTGGAGGCCCTGGCTGAAGCGTCCCTCTGAAATGTGTGCAGCTCACACGGTGCAGACGAGCCAGCACCGGTAAGATAATGAGCAGCTGCTTGCCCAAGTGCTGGGAGTTTGTGGCAATTATTTTATACGGTCATAAAAGGGGCGTATCGGGATGGAAGGGACCGCACAAGGCATCTAGCCCACTCCCCGCGCCCGGAGGCAGACCCCATGTAGCTGGGCCATCCATGACAAACTCTGACTTGTTCTTAAAAGCCTCCAGTGACACGGATGCTGTCGCCTCCCTAAGTAGCCTGTTCCAACACCTGATTATCTTCATAAGTAAGAAAGTTCTTCTTAATGCATAACTTAAATCTCCTGCAACTTAGGCCTAATACTTCTCATCCTGTCCTTGGTGGACATGGAAGACAAGCGACAGCTGATCTTCAGACATATTTGAAGACTCGTGTTCTCTCGGTCTTCTCTTTTCTATACTTAAAAAGCTAGAAGAAGAATCCAGTCCTTTCCCCCTTTCCTCATGGGCTCTATTTTCTACCCCCCTTGTCACTTTTCTTGCTCCCCTCCGGCCTCTCCAGCTCATCTTTGAGCAGTGCCCCAAACTGGGCACAACGAAGCCTCACTGGTGCAAGACTGGTGTTAATGCCTCTAAAAATAAGATTTGCCTTTTTGGTAGCAGCATTGTTGGCCCACAGATCCTTTCCTGCAGCTATGCCCTGTTGTGTATCTGTGCCTTTGACTTCTCTCTTCTAGGCATAGCAACTTGTACTTGGGGTCGAGTTTATCTTTGTCATTTCTGGTGTCTCCACTTTATTCCAGTCATCTTGAGTGTGGCGCTGACCCCGGTGTGCGTGCAGTCCTTCCTGCCTGTCGCCTGTGCGACGTTTCAGGTCCCCGTCTAGTTCACTCCCAAAGACACTGGTGAGGGCGTGCTGGGCCCAGGATGGAGCCGCTGTGGGACCCCATCCGATAGGTCTGCGCGGATGCACAGCAGCCCATCGAGAGTGACTACCCGGGCGCAGGTGGAGGGGAGGCCTCCGAACCCCGACGGCACGGCCAGGCAGTTATTCACAAAGTGCCCCCTTGTAATCAGCAGCTTCGTGTGACCGGACTTGTTGACATCTGGCTCTGGCGGGTGCAGCGCAAGTCGTGCAAGTGCAAACCTCTTCTGAGCACCCAGTTGGTTTTCGACCCCAGATAAAGATGCTTCTCCTGGCTGCTGCTGGCCCAGACACAACGGCCAGGAGCATCCGCACACCCCAGGATTCAGGCCAACCCGCCAGGGCAGAGCCTTGGCCTGCGCCATGCGGTGTGGGGCCAACCGGCAGAGCTGCGAGGCAGGTGTCCCCTCCCCGGTGCAGAAGGGGCCATACGTGGCGCTGGCTACCGCGGTCCAGTCCATAGCACAAGCTGCAT
Source organism: Gavialis gangeticus (assembly GCF_001723915.1). Lineage (NCBI taxonomy): Eukaryota > Metazoa > Chordata > Crocodylia > Gavialidae > Gavialis > Gavialis gangeticus. Next base: position 26,111,241 of record NW_017729011.1, read on the forward strand.
GAAGTCGGCTGGGAGAAAAAGCATCTCCTGTGAAGCCACAAGCTGGCTAAACAAAGGCCAGAGAGCAGGGGGAGAGAAAGGAAGCAACCCTACAGGTAGGATTCGCTTGAATTAGACCAAACTGCGCTGTCAAGTCTGCATACCTGCAGCCGCAGCACTTGGGGACGCGCGGTAACTTGTTATCACTCCAAAACGAAGGCAGCGTGCTGCTTGGTAGAAACTGATGGAGAGAATAGGCCACAATCTGCTCATGAAATCTGGGAGAGAGAGAAGGAGAGCCGATACCCTCCCCTCCCTCTAATGGCTCTGGGTGCTCTCGGCAATGCCTGATGTTAGCAGAGGGGCCTGGGCTGTGTCGCCTATACCGGAGCCTCACGCGGTGCGTGGATTAGGGTGCTGTGTAACATGCATGAGGGCGAAGGCGACTATGCTAACGAGCAAGATGCTGGACTGCAGGTTCTCCCCCTGCAGCCACTGCTGTGGGCATCTCTGGGCTGGGTCAGGGCGCGTTGGCACTTCCCGGCACGGAGGATCCCTGGATGCTGCACGTGGAGAGCGTGGGCTCGAACGCTGCAATGGACCTGACCTAGTGCATGGGGGAACCGCAGGGAGGAGGAAGGTGCAACGCCAGCACGTCCCAGCTATCCCTCGGATGGAGCAGATGGAAAGGGTTTCTTGGGGCGCATCCCAGCCTGCTCCCAGGGGCAGGCCAGTGGCCGGCAAGCCGGCGCTCCCAGGTCTTCTGGGGCCCAGGACCTGCTGTGCGGCACAGCTTGCAGGCCCAGGGCGCAGCAGCCTCCCCAGGGGTTGGCGCAGCACCCGGCACATGGAGGGCCCGATCCCGGCCTCCGGGAGCTGCCAGAGCACAAAGAAACCAAGTAGCGTGAGCTGCAGCCAGAAGCACTCGCTGTGCCCAAGCTCCGGCAAAGGACCGGCAAATGGCTCCATCCCCTTCCCTCCTTGCACCTGAAGACATCCAATTTGTCAGGGGAAAGTTTCTTCCTAATGAATTTGCCACAAAAAGAAGAGAAATGGGCCTGGCCTCAGCGCTGAGGAAGAGGCAAGCTCGATCGCAGCAATTAAAGAGGCGCGCCGGACGGGAGGGCAGTGGGCTTCCCCGAGAGAAGGGGTAAATTGCCATGGAAACAACCATGCATTATTTACATGGCCTAATGAATAAAACATTTAAGTAGTAGGCTAATAAATTTCAGAACACAAAGCAAAGTAAGCTATGATTTAAATATATGCCTCTGATGAATATAACGTGAGTTATAGAGCTGAAGCCGTGGGAGACCCAGCTCAGTTTTACACCCTGGCTTCACTAACATGAAGGTATATCTTCTCTCTTAATAAATGATTTTTCCAACGAGCACACAAATTGGCATGAAATTCTCTCCTGTCAGGCATCCTGAAGCCTTTTCTAATAGCTTTTCTTGTGAATTTCTGTTGAGATATGAACGCTTTTGGGGGTTTTTTCCTGCACATGATGCCAGATTTCAGAGCAGGATAACATTAGCAATCAATTTGTTAAACTGTTAGCAGAACATATGTTGGAAGGTTCCAAACAGACCCCGACAGAAAGATGTGTTGTTTATTGTGTATTGTATATACGCGCCATCCATATGGCCCCGTGTGCACAATTCCTTTGTTTTCTATATGCGCTACATTGCTGCCCGCCCGCTCTGGGGAGGCCCGTGCTTATCCGATCAGATCACGGGGTGGGCATGGCGACCTGTTTCATTGCAGGCTGGGTGCGATGGGCATCTCAGGTGTGGGGCGCATGTCCCTATCGGTGGCTCAGGAAACCCTGGCTCTGTGGCCATCGGGGGAACCAGGCTTTGCGTCCTGGTGGGAGGCTGCCTGCGCCGGCTCCTGGGCCAGCCTGGGGCACCTTGTGTCGAATAGGCTCGGGTTGCATGAGCGGTGTTGGGGCGGCCGATGGATGTTGCGTTCCCTTGGATGTGTGACACGGGCAGGTGGAGCTCCTCCGCCTGCCACGCTCCTGCAGCTCAGCACCGGTGCTGACACCCTGTTTGCAGAGGGTGCTGCACGCAACCCCTTCTCAGGCTGGTCCTGAGCCGGGCATGGCCCCGCCACGGGCCCGAGGGGTCCGCACGGGCGGCTGGGGCCCTGCCGGCAGCCGGGGCAGGCTCTGGCCGGCACCGCTGCCTGCAGACGGGGCGAAACCTGCCGCTGC
>NW_017729011.1:26118437-26131731 GCF_001723915.1 Gavialis gangeticus
CGTGGCTGGCCCCGCCACGGGCCCGAGGGGTCCGCACGGGCGGCTGGGGCCCTGCCGGCAGCCGGGGCAGGCTCTGGCCGGCACCGCTGCCTGCAGACGGGGCGAAACCTGCCGCTGCTATTTTTAGCAGGGCACTATCTGTCAACGCAGGTAGCAGATCGCAGGCCGCAAAGATGGATGAAACAACAGCTGGTGCCTCCGACAGAGAGCCGGGCGGCGGAGCAGCTACTGCCTGCTGAGCCCACGCACTTCAGTCATCAGCGGCCCATTTGGATGCAAGAGGCCCGGCGGATCGCAGCCTGTCCCTGAGCCCCGCAGGTAGGCCCCGCTGCGGCATGCACGGCCCCCGTGTCCGTGCTCACTGGGTGACGCAGGGCCTGCGGCATGCCACGAGAACGGACCCGTCTCCTTCTTTGTCCTTGCAAGAGCGCGCATGGCATCTCCCTGCCACTGCCTTCCTCCTGGCCAGTTAATTAGTGGCACTAATATGGCCTCCGCAGTCTTGCCCGCTCCGCCGTCCTTGGAGCTATCATTAAGCCATCCATTTAAGCCATCACTGGGGGCTGCCGGCTCTCTACCAGGCTCTTTCCCCTGCACGCTGATGGATGACTCCTGCAGACAGAGTCGCTGGTAGCACGCACCTCGGCGCAGAGCTTTTCCTCCCGAAGAGCCGGCGTGCCCGGCCTACCGCTGTGCAGCAGCCGCCGTGAAGTGAGACGCGCCATGGGAGGGATTCGCTTGCACAACTAACTGGGGGGTAGCTGGCACCATCCCCTCCCCTCGGCCCCATGGGTCCTGCGGGACAGGCTCCCCGCACCCACCTGGCCCGGCGGCGAGCAAGCGAACAGCTGAGAAAGCGAGCCGTGAATTGTAGCTGGAGTTCAAGGCAGCGAGCGCGCCACCGCTCTGGCCTTCGCCAGTGCCCGACGCCATCAAGACGCACGCTTGCCATAGCGGTTTGGAGCCGGACCACCCAGTCAAGTCTGTTTTCAACCCTGCCTTTAACTTCCCCCTGGAAGTCCCCGTTTGTGGGACAGATTCACCAGAGAAATCCCCGAGGTTCAAAAAATGGGTAAGCGGAAGGGTCACCCCACCTGTTTGTGGAGGATTTGAACCAAAAAGAGGTGAACTTCATCGACTAAATTATTGTTTCTGAACGATCCGTTCAGCTGTCAAGACAACACCCGGCCAAAAGGTTTAGGCGGCCGAGCGCCGTTGAGTCAAATCAAGTTTCGGTGGTGGAAAATGAATTTGTACGGAATAGCTTCAACAGTGTCAGAGGCCAAAAAGCCTCAGTCACCGGAGAAATGCAGAAACCTAGATGGAAAAATAAACGTGGTTATAGACGGTTAGGGACTGTCAGCACGGCGCTGTTCTCCGCTGCTTGCATTAGCTGTGTTTGTTTTTTATCCCGTGGAAGCAAATTACAATTTTGTTTTGGAAAGTTTAAATTTCACTAAATTTTGAAGCTTGTCAGATTTGGGAATTTTTAAAACTATTTTAAATATTCATTTGATCTTCCTATTTTTTCACCGTGTGCCATGCACATTAGACGTTTGAAAACGGACAGTCCTCAGTAATAAAACCCCCTGGTTTTACTTGATTTTAATTTGAAAGCAGCTGCTGCTTAGTACTGAGAAATCTTTGTTTTCTAACTCAAAGTAGCTTCTGTTTGTGTTGAAACGGAAGAGTTTGAGGCTGATACTAGGTATATTTTGTACCGCCCATGCCTGCTGTGACAGAACCACAAACATTTAAGAAACAATATCATTTGAGCTAAAACTATTTCATTTTGAATTTCTGATGGCTTTTTTACCAGAACCAATATTTTTCCTGAATTTTAATTACATGAGAATTTTTAAAATAGATTAAAAAAAATTTTTTTTTTAACCAATTCAGAGCAACTATTTCCATGTTGTGGCATTTGTGGTGACAGAAACTCTGCGTTTTGCCCGGCTCTGCCCACAACGGGGACGGCCACCCACGTGCCGAGGGGGAGCAGGAGCGTGTTGACTCGTGTTGCAGCTCTGCTGCGTGACCGCCGCCGGGAGCTAGGACCACCGCGCTGCAGCGGGCAGGGCTCAGAGCCCCCCAGGCCTCATCCCCAAGCCCTGCACCGGGGTGCATTTGATGGTAGGCGAGAGGCAAGTGGGGTCTGGGAGACCTGCCCTCTCTGGCCCTGCAGCCACGAGCCCTCTCCCACGTGCTGGGCCGGGGTCCACGTGTAGATTCATGTTTAGTGACCAAAACACGGCATCAAAGCAACGCTGTGCCTTGAGGAGGGTCCAAGGGACAGCCGCCTGCCCCAGGGCCTGGACTCTCACCCTGCCCGGGGCAAACCGTGCTGCCAGGAGCCAGAAAGGGCCGAGCTGGCTGCTGCGATGGAGGAGCAGAGATGCTAGCAGCCCAGCCTGTGTTCTCTCCGCGCGCTCCCCCTCTTCCCATTAATACCACCACAAATTAAATGACACTAATGCAAATGTTCGGAGCGGAGTGGGGAATGTTGCTGACTGCATAATGGCCGTCATATCTGCCTGCATCCCGTCACTCTGCGCCAGGTAATTAATTGCCCTGTAAAGTGCTTTGAGATACAGTGTATGAAAAATGCTATATAAAAAAGCCGATACAATGGAGCTGTTGGTATTTAAAGTGGTAAAACCCGAGATAGGAAGACTGTTGACAAACACATTTTTAGCCACTACTTAAATTAGCAAGGTCCATCAATGAAAACTGGAGTAATTCATTACCCCCTTACTACTGCAGCATTATATTTAAGGTGCATGCATATCCAGGCCAGAATCATAATTTCCATATGAACTAGTTATTTATAACTACTGACAGGAGGAATTATGTGAAATAAACATAATTTATAGTTGTTCCAGGAAAAGCCATCAAAATGAAAACTAATAAGGATTTCTTTCAGCTAAAAAGGTGTCAATTTGCTCGAAACCAATGGGCGATGTTAATGCATCTGACAGAATTATTAATATATTTTCAAACAATGTAATTGTTTATAAGCAGTCCTCCTCGCCGGGCCAGGCCCATGGAGGTGACTCCATGACACAAAGCGCTGAGGGCTTGATTTATTTGGTGGGATGGTTTTTCTTTAAATCAGCAACTTCTATGTTTAAAACAAACAAACGTCTTTTAAAGAGAGCTCCGATGCTGCGGGGAGAGCGCCGCGGGGCAGCCCGCTGGGGCGGGCAGCTAAGAGTGGGCAAGGGGCCGGTGTTACAGCTCCGCTCCAGGACCCTGAACGGCCCCGGGCAGCGCGACACCTGGCCCACCTCTGCCTTGGCCTTCCAGACCCGCGTCCCCACGCACACACAGCTCAGCTGAGCCACCGTAAGGCCGGGCTTTGGCCTCGCTGCCCTTCCAGATACCAGGAGCCCTGCTGGGAGGCTTGAAGTTGCCGGCAAGCACGGCTCGGGGCGAGGCGAAGAGACCGCGAGTTGACTCTTGGAAGCGGGAGGAGGTGTTGAGACGTCCCAGGGCCGGGCTTTGCTCCCAGTGCCCCTGCTTTGGAAAGCGGCGTCTCCATCTGAAACACATTTCACGCCATGACCGCTGCACAGCTGGTCGCTGCGCGTTGGCGCTAGATTTGAACTGTTATGGCAGTCCATCCCCGTTGCATTGAGCTTCTCCACCACAATTACCGGTGTCCTATCATAAAAGCATAGAAAGTGAGTGTCATCTAGTCCAACCCCCTGTCCAAACTGATGAAATAGTCCTCCTGGTAGATTCTCTTTTTATGGACTTGTGCTCCGCATCATAAAACATGGGAACGAATCCTGGGACTGGTGCCTGCCGAGGGCACGCCGGCCTGCCAGGACCCACATGCTCCACATGCTATGTAAGCACGTGGGAAGCTGTCCGGAGCGGTGCCAGACATTGGCGCCTTTGTCCCATTCCCTGCTATTTCAGCGATGCAACTGCATGAGTGAAGGACCCTGCCTGCAGGCCCACGTGGCCAGGGCTCACATGCCCTTGGCATCCTCGTGCGCTGCTGAGGGAAGGCAGCTGCTCCCCCTTACCAGGCTCCGGTCCCTCCCAAGCACCGCTGCACCATGCACAATGCACCCTGCCTCCGACAGGCCGGCTCCCTGGCTCCTCTCTGCCAGGACGCCAAGGCGAGGGTCCTTCCTCTTTGCGCACTGGGCTGCCCCTTTCCCTGCAGAGCTTGCTCCTCCAGGCTTGGTGCCAGAGCTCATTGCCTTACGTATTGATTTCCACCCTGAATCTAATAGGGCTTCCTTGCTGTGTGGCGAATCTGGCCCACGTGTGGGTCCAGTACGGCACCTCGTGGAGATCACTGCGCTGCATATTCAGATTCCCCTGCTCCATGCTGCGTCCCTGGCTGGGGCAGACGTTCCCCTTCCGCTTGCACACCCGAGGGCATGCTGCAGATCCCTGCTCCTGCTCCCACAGGCTCCAGTGACAGAGCCGTGGATCAGACACTGGGGTCCCATCATTGCTCTGTACTACCAGGGCCATAGGCCTGCTCTCAGAAAGGGCCCGGCCCTCAGACGGGCATCTCTAGATAGCAGGTGGGGCCTGGCCCAGCAAGCCGGTAGCCACCATTGGCATTCCCCTCCCTCTCCCGGGGCCACCTGTGTGCCTGTGAGGCACGTTTCACCTGCGCCCATGCCTTTGCAGGATGAGAGGCTGGAGCATGCATGGCCTTTCCCCCGTGCAGGGCTCCCTGCCCCCCGGATGCACGGGTGGTGGGACCCCAGGAGCATGGCTGCCGGCTCTGTGTGGCACACGTGGCCCTGCAACGCTGTCTCCTGGAAGCAGGGCTGTCTTCTCCCTGTGCTCGTGGCTCTGCCTTTGTTGCGGCGGCCACCAGCCGCTCCTCCCTGCTCTGCAGACCAGTGGCTCTGGCCACGGCCCTGACAGCCGCTTACGCAGCACCGTGGAAAGGAGCCGGGTGGGAGAAGATGGGACTCCCCATCCACCCGACTGGGGCAGTGCGGCTGATTCAGCAAGAAGGCCCGCGATTGATTAATATTTTCATCCTAATTTATGATCTGTTTTCACGCTGTTAGGTCTTTGTCACTTGACGTGGTTAGTCAAGGTATCCCCCCGGATGATGGTGCGAGCAACTCCCTTGGCTTATTTGATACTGCTCTCAGTCGGTTCAAATCTTATTTATCAAATAGACAGCATTTTGTTTCGATGGGTGATTTTTCATCTTCCATTAGTGAAGTTGTTTCCAAGGTTCCCCAGGGCTCTATATTGGGCCCGTTGTTATTTCGTGTTTATATGCTGCCACTGGGTTATATTATTCATCAGCATGGAGTAGCTTTCCATTTCTATGCAGATGATTCTCAAATTTATTTGTCTGCTAAACCTAGTGCTGTCTCAGCTGTCTCGGTGCGATCAGCCTGTCTCTCTGACATCACAAGATAGATGTGGCAAAACTTTCTGCAGTTCAATTCAGGCAGGAGAGGTAAGGCCTGCTAGTGGCTGGCGTTTTATTTCCAGGGATGACAGTCTCCAGGTGATTGCTACCAGGATTGCAGCCCTTGCACACACCGGCCGGCCTGGCACAGCATGCACATTGCACAGCGCTCGCTCCCGTCTAAGCCATGATTTGCAGCTGGCGTTGATGGTGCTGTTTGGGGACACATGAAGGCGCTGGGAATGACCCCTTGTGTGTCATCATCCCCGATCTGCTGTCTCTGCATGGAGGGGCCGTGCTCCGCCAGGTGCTGCGGAGCGAGGGGCAGCAAGCATGGATCACAGCGGCGCTATCTGGGGTGCTGCCCCCAGTGCAGGCCATGTGTCTGCACAAGACCCTGAACCCGACCCCGCCAGCACGGGGGCCACGAGAAGCTCTGGGCTTCCAGGCATCCTTCTTGTCCCAGCAGGGACCCCTGTGGAAATCTTGACAGTGTTTGTAAAAGGAAAATCTTTGCCTGCAGGCCAATCCAAGGAATTTAATTTGGGAGTTAAACATTTCCCAAGTCACAAAGAAAAACCCCACATGCTCCTTCCTCTCAAAAAAAGCCATTGGCAAAAGGAAAAGAATGGTTTGACCATCCTGAATCACTTCTAAAACAAACTAACAGGGAATCATGAGGGCCTCCATCATCTCAGTTTGGACCGACTTGTGTTTTTGGAAGTAAAAGCAGACATGGGCAGCCCCGTGCTCCATGCAGTGCGTGGCCATCACGGGCTGGCCTGAGCCAGGACCAAGCAAGAGCCGAGCGGAGGCCATGTGCGTGGCAGGCGAGGAGGAGGCGCTTTGGACAGCGCAGCGGGTTCACGCTCCAAGCTGGGAATCTCCTCCCAGTCTCTCTGGTGGCAAGGAGGAATCGGGGCATGAGGGTGTAATGGTCTGATCCCAGCTCACAGGGATTAACAGGAGACTTTCCATGGGTTTCTGGATCCTGAGGGGAAGCCTCTGCAGATGCCCACTAGGAAATGCATTTCGGCACGTGCTGGCTCTCTCTGGGCCCATGTGTCCCTGCCCATGGCCAGGTGCCTGCACACAGCAGGGAGCCTCCCTGCCTTGGCTTTCATCTCCTTGCTCTTCCCCCAGTTACCCAGCCTTTCCTTGTGCCGCGCACCCCCATTCTCAGACAGTCCTTCAAAAATAGTCAATTTGTTTCTATGAGGATGAACCAACTAGTTCTTGCAAAGACATCAAATAAATCCACTTCATACATTATTTGTTAACTTCATCAAATAAAGTACAATTTTATGGCTTAAATGTCAATCTCCACAGCTCATTGAGTTCTTTAAAATAGCAGAGACTTGCCTGTTTATAGAAGCAAAAATTAGGCAGGCAGCTTTGAGCCTGTGCAGGAAACCCTTTGCTTCTTGCACTAGAAAGAATCATGAAATATATTCAACGTGGAAAGCGTGCGCATTTGACAAAGACAATTTGATTTGTCCACGGCTTTTAAAATATTCATACTGCTTTGATGGGCTATAGTTTTATAAATATGGATTATCATTCAGGGGCACAGGCAGCACGCTGCCTACAGATACCATTCTGTGCGGCTTGTTCGGAAGGAAGGCATGCAATAATAAAAAAAAATCATTATCCCTGTCTAAAAACCCTAATCAGTAATGTTTAGTTCATTTGCAGCTCCAGGGTCAGCCACTCACTCCAACAGCTTGTGTTTGTGTCATTCGGCAGGAGAAAGGATTTCATGGTTTTACCTGCTGGAAAATGCCCTGGGAAGTTTGGATGTGCTGGAAGCGCCCGTGGGCCTGGAAACCAGGGCTATTTGCTGCCAGCTAGAAATACAGGAGAGCAGAGGGACAGGCCCACCATGCAGTCAGCACTGGCCAGACTGTCACAAGCAATGGAAAGGAATATCCCCCGTTAAGACGAAAACGGAAATGGGTCTGAAGCCAGCGCAGCGCCTGACGGCTCCCCTATGCTGCCAGAAACCGTGTCTGGCCGGGCCTCGCACTTCTGCTCACAAGTGGCAGTTATGGGGTGAGCGGATCGAGCGTGCCCAGCGCAGGGGTGGGAAGGATGGAGGGAAACGCTGCATGCATGGACGTGTGAGGATGGCAGCGCTGTTGCGCAAAGCTCCAGGGAAAGCAAAGGTGCAGCAGTGAACGGGCACCCGAGCGCTGGCAACGTACTTGACCGCGGACCCCTTGTAGGATGCTCGTGGAGAAGCCACCCCGTGTATCAGCAGTCGCTGTGACAGCGAGCCTGGGGCACACTCACGTGGGCCCGAGCACTGCTAATAGCACCTGCGCCGCTGCACACAAGGACGCTGCCGGAGAGAGTGTGCAGCAAAACTTAATTGGTAATTAGAACAGCTGCACGTGTCGGAAAATTGAATCAGCTTTGTAAGTTAAGAGGAAATTAAGGAGTGAGAGCCAAAGCCCGTTGGAGTCCGCAGAAGACTTCCAGCTGCTCCAGTGAGCGCGGCATCGGGCCCTGCATCCACAGCATGCGCTAGGCGTACGTGACGGCGCGCGGTGCCTGCACTTCGCCTTATGGACATTGGACTGGTATTTTTTGTGCGTGTAGTGCCTGCCACCGGTTCGAGCACTGGCCTCAGTGCAAAGGGGCTTCGAGTTACTCGCTGTCATGCAACATGAGAAGTATCTCCAGTCTTCAGCCCAAAAGTTTATTTAAGTTAAGAAAACACATCCCCGACTAGAAGGAGTATTGCACCACTGTCACTTTTCAGACATTGCCATCAGGAAAGAAAAAAAAAATTACATCTCAGGCTGACGAGCGACTAATCAAGGCAAGTGAAACGGTGCTGCAATAAATTACTCCACAGCGAAATAAACCACACAAACAGACCGATGATAATAAATGTAAATTATTTCTCTGAAGAAATTTTCTTGGTATATGAGTAATACGAACCATCAGGAAGGAGTCTTCCTTAACATTAATTACAGAAAATGACAAGTGAGCTGATGACTGCGAAGGCTCATTATCTGAGAACATATTCACAACTTTGCAATTTGCGCGAGATGTACTCGGGCTAAATTAATCTCCCTTCTTTGCATGAGACTCTTCTAATTTTCATGTTATTAACAGGTTTGCAGTATCACTCAGTGCTTGTCACTCTAATCAGGTTTCGGCATGTTCGCAAAAGCGAAGTGTCATTTATAAGGATAAGCCCTCATAATGGCGCTCTCTTTCATGTGGAGAATTCTACAAGGTTGCTTTTAATAAGGTCCTTTAATCATCTCCCTTTGCTCAACTTTTGGCCCCTCTGTTTTTTTATGAAGAGTCATTAAAAGACTTTGAAGTTCACCAAGGATGAAAAATTCATGACATTGTTGCAGGAAAAAGGAAAAGAGAAGGGAAGGGAGGACGGAAGGTGGAGCGGGTGGTTGGGTGCATGGGAAGGCAGACCGTGGCCGGCCAGCCCCTTCCCCAGACTCTCCCTGGGCTTCGAGGCCATGCTGCTGGTGGACATGAAGACTGAGAAATGCTCCTTTGGCCCAGGCCTGCCTTCGATGCCGGGCGCAGACGCAGACACAGCGTTGGCCCCGTTGCACGGCTCCTTGCCAGGCGGCTGGACTCCTCCACGCAGGATGTGCTCGCAGCGGCTTTCCTCGCCCACCTCCCAGCAAAGCAAAGCTGGTCTTCAACTCTTTTCTGCACGTCACGGCTGTGTACGATAATTCACGGCGGGTGAGACATCTTGGGCATCTGTCACCACCGGGACATCACACTTCCTTACCATGCCTGCAACTGCAATGGCAGAAAGGGAGATGGCTTTGGCGAGCAAATCAGTACCCGCTTGCAGCAGGCGTCTGACAGCAGGCGAGGGAAAGGGGCACCGGGCTGTAGAAGAGAGCTTTAATCGAATAAGACGCTCCTCCAAGTTTGCAGCCCAGCTGGGCTTCTCCAGGGTTAACCTTATTCTTCTTCTCTGATTTGATACCGCTGGACTGGTGTTTATGCTGAAGCCATTGAACACAACGGAAGGAGGGGGAGAACTTTATTAAATTTTTGAAATTCATTTAAGCAGGGATAGCATAATAAATTGCCAGATCTCGTGTGCACATTGTCCCCGGAAGCAACAATAATTTAGGTGGACATAAACCAATATGTAGATTAAAAATGTTTAAGCCAAGTGTCGTAAAATATATAAAAACATAAGGCAGAATTAACATAGCAAAGTTTAGCATTATAAGTAATGACGGGTCAGATATAAGGTTATGTCTGCAAAATTGCATTTCAATATAATAAATCCATTCAAACACTGTCCAGAGACACAAATTGAATCTATAGATGAGGCAACTGCAGTCCATGGGCTGCCGTGAAGCATTCAAGTGCAAGCGATGCAGTCCGGGAAGGGGACGGAGCACGTTCCAAACAAACAGGTACCGCATGCTCGCGTGCCGATTATTTGCACACCAGGACGGCATGCTATGTGTACGCTGCCTCGCTCTGACATCCAGCCCTCCAAGTGATGAATTCCTGACTGAAGACTTGATAGAGCCGCAGACCTGTTATGCGCTGCTTGATTTTGAAACACAAGCCATTAATAATCATCACCTTCTGCCATGCCCGGCCGAGGATCCCGAAGCACCGACGGCTCCCAGATCCCCAGAGATCAGCGCTGCGCGCCCAGGGCACCGCGGGGCAGGAGCAGACGGCCCATTGCAGGGCCTGGGGGTGGAGGCTGCCCACCATGCTGCGCGGGGCTGCACACCACCTGCGCTGACCGCAGCCCCTGCCCGGCGAAGGCCACCCCTGTGCCCGGCAGCGCTACGTCCGCCCCCTCTGTCCCCTCGGTCTCCGGCAGGTCCCCGTGCCCAGATGGAGCAAGGCAGAAGATGCTCCTTCTTCACGCAGCGAGGCTGGGAGCCCGAATGCCCCATGAATATTTGATGGAGGCACAGCCCTTCTCAGACTGCGTTAGTGCCGTGCTGAGATTTATTAGTGCTAATAATGCCTGGGTGAGCAACACGGCTCTGGCGCCGAGCACCCGAGTTTCTGCAGCAGTGTTGGCTCCTCCTGCAGCCGCGTGGGGCCTAGAGACAGCTTCTCCCAGCCCAGCTCTGCCCCGCGGGGCTTCGTCCGTCCAAGGCTCGCACCAGGCTCTGCTCCGGCTGCCGGCTGCGCTGGTCCGTGTCCCCTGCACGCTCTGCCGTGGGCATCCCTGCCAAGCCCATTTCTGCCCATCTGCTGTCTGTCCTTCACGTGGCAGACGTGCCCTTCCCATCGCCCTCCGTGTGCATCAGCTCCCCTGGGGCTGGGTTTGCTGCTGCTCTCTGCAGGCTTTCCTTTGCTTTAGGAAGGCATCAGCCTAAGCACAGGGGAGGCTGAATTTCCCTTTGCTGTGCCAGGCGCAGCACCTCCAACTCGCACGGGAAGGTGCAGAGAGCGCAGCCGCCTTCCCCTGCTCTGGGTCATCCTGGCTCAGGTTTGCCCAGACGACTCGCTCGGCTGAGTCAAGAGGAAAGGCCCCTGCACCGTGCCCAGCCCCACGTGCCTTCCCTGCTCCAGGGAGCCACAGGCAGCATCCTTCCTGCCTCCTCCCTGAGCGGTGATGAGGAAAGAGGCTCGGTGGCAGGTTTTCTGGGAGCAGACGGGCTCTCGGCGTGAAGGGTGGAGGCACGGGGACGAGGAGGCCCACCCGGCTCTTGGAGGCTCGTGTGATGGAGAAGCAGACTTTAATAGACATGTTCACTTTTGGCAGTGTACTTTGCATGTAATAATGTCAGCACACTCTCATGCTGGCAGAAATTCCACAGATAATTGGAAAGAAGTAGAAATGAAAACATTAAAATTTGCCGTGTCATATGTTAACTTTTTATTATTGTATGATGCCAATGGTCCACTGACAGATGCTGTGTTATTAACATTTGATTAAAAATCACTTCAGGTCTAAAGCAGCCTGTTCAGAAGAGAACATCTTGACAAGCCTGGTGGTTTGTGATTGACAATTAATAACATTCTGCGTGTCACAACACAGATAGTGTGACTTATTGGTGCTGCTGTAACGCAACACATTTCATCTGAGCTCCTCAAATTGGTACATCGGAATAAGAAAGAAAGGAGGGAGTCGGATTCAGCTGCCTCTGATTACAAACAAAGGAGACGGCGTAGGTACCTTGCCCCGCGTAGATTTACACCAGCCAGTCGGGAACGCTGCTCTGCCAGGGACTCCGACGAGCTCCGCGCAGGGACCAGACTCAATTCCTCGGGTGCAACGTTTCAGGGATAAGAAAGCACCAAGGTGCTTGCTTCAAGCACTCGTTTGTAGCTGCAAAAAGATGCACACGCCCATTTAAGGCCACGTAGGGACACGGCGGGTTTCCACCCTGCCAGGACAAAAGGCCTGTCCGTAGCCATGAAGATGATGCGCTCCCGATCCGGAGGGACGCAGATGTCCTGCACTGACGGCAAGTGGCAACGGATGGCTGTGGGGAACTTGAAACGGTGCGAGCAGTTCACCCGTCTGGATGAGGCCTTGCATGTGCTGTGGAGCAGCTCAGTCCTGCCCATCTCTGCCTTCGAGAAGGGGGAGAAGGTCCATGCGCGCCTCCTGCCGGGGGGGGCCCTGCATGTTGGGGGAAGGCACGCCACGAATCGGTTCCTCCCGATTCTTAACGAGCGGGAACAAAGCAAATATTTTTAACTTCTTGGATGACAACTTGAGTATTAAATAATAATGAACCAATGCATTACAGGAAACTAAACAACTCGCAGAAAATGTTTGTTGAGTTTGGAGTATTTATAAATGAATAAATCATTCATGATGTGTAAACTCCACAGAGCTAAATGCATCATTTACCGAATGTTAATACGTCCAGCAGCCTGCCCGTGTCTAACTGGCTGTTTCTGCGTGGCAGGAGGTCTCTTCCCAGGAGCATGAGAGGACACCTCGAGTCTCCTGGGAGCTTCGGGGGCTCTTCCAGGTGAATTTCTGTCTCTGTTACAACACAGCCCCTCCCGCATGAGTGCTGGGAGAAGAGGTGCCACCGCTGCGGGCCTCGGAAGACCTGGTCCTGGACACTGCTTCACAGAGCTGCCCCCAATCCCCTTTCTTTCTAACTTGTGTCTGCTGCTTCCCCATGTCTGCGTTCCTTATTCATGCCGATAGCTCCCAACGCAAGGGCCCTTCTTGGCGTGGGCTGCACAGGAGACTGCAAACTTTCCACGAAACTCATGTCCTGGGACCCTTTGGTTTGTAGCTGGACCCCAGCCGGAGGGTGTGCAAAGAGGCCAGATGCTGCACGTTGCAGGCCAACGATGGCATGAGGAAGCGTAGCTCTCTGCGGGGTCCTCGTGCCTGCGCAGATTCCCGTCCCTGCCTCGAGGACCGACGTGCAAGGAGTACTTAGCTAAAAGGTTTGTCGCTGCTCTGCGGCATCCCGACCTGCGACAGCTGCGCAGGGCATTAATCATGGAGGAGACCCGAGTGGCGGGTCCTCCCTGGGTTAGTGTTGCCCCGTCGCGCGGTAGGTAATGGGTGTGGGATTCCTTCTGACAGCAACGCAATGGCCCGGAAAGACCTGATGCCAGACTGCGCCTGAGGCAAAGTGCTTCCTAAGTAAGTGTGCGGGCGCCCAGTTCAAGCCTTGTACAATTAGCACATTTCACGTTTGCTACAATTAAAGTGAAAACCCTCCCTCCAGTCAACGAACCACTCCAAAGACTGAAAAATGGGCTGAGCTAGCCAGACTACACCGAACTGAGCCATCAGACCCACTGTCGAGGACGTTTCTGGGTTGTAGCAGGCTGAATCCCCTCCGGGCCACACGTGACATTTGTGATGGGCCGGCATCAGAAATGATGCTCAGGGGCAATCAGCATGGATTTAATAGGGGGAGATCATGTCAG
>NW_017729011.1:26132133-26142906 GCF_001723915.1 Gavialis gangeticus
CCAACTTCCAAGGGAAGTGGTGCTGGCCCCTACCCTGGGGGTCTTTAAGAAGAGGCTGGATGCCTACCTGGCTGGACTCATTTGAGTCCCGTGTCTTGTTTTGGGGTTTTGTTGTTCTCCCACCCTGGCGGGGGGTCGGGCTAGAAGATCTACTAGGTCCCTTCCGACCCTAAATCTATGAAACTATGAAACTATGTGACTGGGTCTCTGGAGATGCGCAGGTACAACCCTAGTGTGGGTGTGATCCCGGTGGGTCGGCGTGGGAGACTCCTCCCTCTGGGCATGGATATACGGATCCCAGTCCAGAGTCCCGTCACAGCCAGGCACGTGCGCTGGTGCCACGAACAGGGCCCCATTCTCCAGGGCCATGCTTGTGATAAACCCTGCACCGGCTTCCCTGTCCCGCTCCGACGGCAGCGCGCGGTCTTGCTAAGCGAACTCGGAGCGGGGCTGGGAGGTTCCCCAGGCAACCCACCACGCCGACGATGCTTATAATTAATGAGCACCCTCGCAAGCACCAAGACATGAGGCTTCCCGCAGGAGCCCCATTACCAGGGCTGCCTGCTCCAGCCCTCCCTCTGCCAGCAGGCCTCGCCTCGCTGGGTCCTTTGATTGATGGAGAGCTTCAAAAGGTAAAGCCAGGTATGAAACAATCTCTGCGCTCGCACGGTTGTTTCTCCTAACTGTGTCGTACGCCGTGACCGCAGCCCAGTGCAAGCAACGGGGGCCTGCCGGGAAAGTGTCCTGCTGCCGTGAAAAGCCCTTCTGGGAGAGCTCCCAACAGACTGAGACGGGTAGGGTGCCATGCAGCTGAGAAACCTCTTACCGTAAACAGTACTTTTTTTTATATTAAACCATTAAAAAGGTCCCCGAGGGCAGCCCTAAGTATATATTATATTTTACTTTGAATCCCTGTTTTGACTTGACTTTATAACAAAACCATGTTTTCTGTATTTAAGTAGATACAGTAAAGGAAAGGTCGTGACTGGCGCTGACACTGAAATCTCATTTGGCTCGTGGGCCCCCTTAGGGTCTTTCTGCCACATGGTAGTTGGAACATATTTCAGAGTACAACACTAAATGTCACTCCTTACTAGACAGATGCCTTCCACGTGCTCCCTGCGTCTCCGTGCAAACGCTTTCCTAAAGACGAGGCCGGATTCTGCTTGCGTGGCGGTGGATGGACAATCGGAGGTGGCCACACCGAGGCCCGTGGATTCCCCCCACAGCAAGTGAAAATCCAGGTGGTACCGAGGTGGGAAGACACCACAGCCCGTGGTGCTCTGCGCAGCAAAATAACTCTTGCTTCTCTCAAGGCTTTGCACACCTTGCACGCTTATTTGAGCTACTGCAGCTCGTAGCAATGGGTGATGGCTGTGGAATTGGAGGGGTGGTAACCGTGCCGATTGGATCAGGATTGGGATTGGAGGGATGGTCCATTTTTTTGGTCTAAAAAGAATGTAGGAAGGTTAAGAAATCTTAAAAAAAGCTTTTTTGGGTCAAATTCAGTGTTTCATATAGCCCAAGGGAAGTGTTGCAGCACTCTCCTTCTGTTGAAACCCTGCCTCTGGCTTCGGTTCGGCCCAAACTGCTTTGTGCAATGGCTTTGGATCACCCAAAGAGCCAAGCGTGCTCATTCCCCACCCTGCCATGCGTGCTTGATTTGTCTGCGGTCCCTGCGCTAGTGCCGTGGGACGCAAAAGCGACAGGATCCTCTCCTCCGCTCTCCGCTGGGCCATGATTTACGGTCAGTTTACATTGTGTGCACTGTATGCAAGCTTATTTTTCTCTTAGCTGCTATAAAAATTAAAGATTTAGGTATATACAGCAAAGGTACTACCAATTTTATGTACTAGCATTTCACTTCTATGATCAGGATATAAATCCAGCTTTTTCAGCATGTCTATAAATTACTCGTGTATCAACAGGGCTGTTATGGGTCAACTAAGTAAAGCCAGATAAACCTTTTAGTAGTTCACACAGTGCCTATTGTTATCATAAACCTCTCAAGCGCTCTTCAAGACTGCTCCGGTCTGTGTCCTCAGTTCAGGTCCGACGTGCCATCTCCCAAGAACGCCTTCCTAGCTTGCGATATCAGCCCATGCTTTTGTCGTGACTAGGTGGCTGCCTGCTCTGACGCTATTTTGACGGGCAAGAAGTCCCCGTGTCCCCGGCGTGGGGATGGAGGTGATGTCCGCGTGGTTTGAGAGTTTTCAGGAGCGCAACTCGGATTTCATCTGTTCGTTCAACTGTCTGGCGCGCAGCGAGGCTGGGATTGCTGGACCGTGTATGATTGATGATTTGTACCGTGTTACCGCAGCTATTGACAGGGCTTCGCTCGGAAACGTGAGAGGTTCCTCTCCGCGAGATGCAGCCTGAGATAACCTAGAGGAGTATTAATTAAAGCAACTGGAACAATGTTTGTGTCGCCAACTGCCCCGTGCAAAGAGGGAAGCTCATTATGCAGCTGCTGTCAGCTGGCTCAGCCTCGCACATCCACGGCAGAGATTTCACTTTTACTTTAGTCACTGGAACCGCATCCCTCAGCTTCCCTCCTTCGCTGGTACGCCGCTCAGACGGAGGGTGACATACTGGAGAGGACGTGCGTAACCATTTGTTCCCTCCTGCTTACATTGGCATTAGAAACCTTTGGGAGGCAATGCAAGGAGAAGCATGATCATTGTCATTAATTCATAGCACCCAAAAGGCACCAGTCAGGAGGAGGACTCCTTGGGGCCATGCACATACAGCGGCATCTACAGTCCAGGCCTGATTTAAGATGAGAAAGGCTGCGTGAACGTGACAAGCAATGGGAGGAAGGTGCAGTAGACAGAGGGTGGCAGCGACACAAAAACACGGCGCGCTTGGCCTGTGTACGCACGCTGATGGTCCCCGAGCATCACAGTTTATGAATATAGACAGTGAAAGCAGGAAGGTACCTGCTACCTGACCATCGCACTTGTCCCGGATGAAGGATCAGGGGCTTGTTTGTTTTGCTCGCTGCAAAAAGGCATAAAAATATTTCTGTAGAGCAAATGGAAGCAAATATTTAATGTCACATGACTTTTTCTTTGCATTAATTAGCAATTTACTGAGCAAATATTGCTATGTAAGCCAACAATCAGTATCTCGTAATTAAAACCATGTTTGTCTTGATCCAGAATCTTTTTTCTCCCCTGAAGATAAAGCCCTCTGAAAACCACGGGCTGCAGATGTTGCTAAGTTGGACAAAAATGTAAAGAAAAACCTGAAAGAAATGGAGTGAAAGAAGCGAAACATTTCACCCTTCATATAAATTATCAGAAAAATAAGGCTGAGCACTTGAAACGTTTGGGCTCCTTTCTAAGTTATGGTGAAGGTAAAAGGTGCATTACCAGGCAGGAAAACGGTGTGTGATATTTCTGTGTTCCAGGAAAGCCACCGCGCAGCGGTCGGGACGTGGCTCCGCGGGCTCAGGCAGGACTCTGGGATGTCTCTGTACTTGGAGGAGAGCTGTGAGCCGCAGACGGGAGGCCCTGCAGAGCTTGTTCACGGACGGATTTGATTCCCCGCAAAAGCGCGAAGCACTGAGACATGTTGGTGGATGTAGTCAACAAGCCGCCCAAAGTCTGCTGCAGCTTCCAAAACCTGCCCATGAAGAAGCAGCGGCAGGCGTGCAGTCGGCTTTGGGAATAGCAGCATTTATTTTAAGCCACCGTGTAGTCTCCGAAGAGTTAATTCCAGAAGGCTCTTCTACATTTCTGCAATGAGGTTTCCCTGGTGGAAGGATTTCTAATCTTCATTAATATTTAAAATGAAAGCACTGGATAGTCTCAGTTGGACGCTAGATGCAGAAGGACAAATTAATCTCTGGGGTAACTGTTGAATCCAGTTGAGTTATACTGAAGACGAGTTTGGCCAGCTCCTCCTACTGATTAAAAAAATGGGACGAGGGAACAGGACTCCTGGGTTCAGTCCCTAATGGACTCATTATTCAGAATTTTCTACCAAATAAATTTCGCAGAGTAATTAGCATGTAGGCTGCTTCTGTGGAGTTTGAGCGGTTCCATATCTGAAGTCTGAGCCGCGTTGGCTAGTGTGACCGGATGTGCCAGGCCCAGGGTGCGTGCCTGTGATGGGAGGGACTCGGCTCGGGCAAGCGCACAAATATCCGTGTGGTGGCAGCGCTCGCCCACGTGTGCGGAGGGGTTGCCGTTCCCATGGATGTGGGCCGCTCGCCTGAGTGATGCTGGCAGGGGCACGGGTAAAGGAAATTCTCTTGTATACATGTTATTCAGATGGATTATACTAATCTATCTTTGTGGTAGAATTACCTGGCAGGGGTAAGTATGGCTTTCACCTAATATTGTGCATTGTTGAGCAGGTTTTTGGTGTTGGGAGGTGGAATGAGCTTGCTCCATCCTCTCCATGCGTTGGCCTGGTATTGCTGTGCTTTCAGGAGCGGTGCAATAAACAAACAGAAAAAAGTGTTCACTCGTTGCTTTCCAGCTGTTCCCTGCTCTTCCAGCAGTTGCACGTATTGCCCGCGCCCGTGCGAGGCTCTACCCTGAGCAATGTGCTGGCTGATGCAGACGGATGGGACCGGGCTCGCGGACCCCGCCAGAGGCTCCACGCACGAAGTGAGCGGGTATCGCGCAGGGCGAGGGGAGCTGCCCGCCTCCGAAGGCTGTGAGGGAGCAGAGGGGAGCGCGGGCACGAGGCCGGAGTGATGGCTCCCTCCTGGCATCTCTCCAGCAGGGCAGCACCATCGCCGCTCCAAAGACTCCTTCGAATAAACGAGTCACTGCAGCTCCCAGGGCCTGTGTTTCGCATCTTTTTTCCAAAGGAAATGCCCGCTGATCCTTATATATCCCTTCCATAGGACAATGCGTCTCAGCCGGTGGCCCCCAGCCCCAATCAGAACGGGCACGACCTGCTCCATCAAAGCCTCCGCACCGATCACACGAGTGAGTCTTGCTCTAACCCTAAGTCCAGGCACCAAAGTCCTTCTCTGCCAGCATTTTTTCCTGGAGAAAGAATGAGCGAGGCCCTGGGGTCTGGCTCCATTTTCCTTTTGTCCTACTTTCCTATTGCCAAAGCCTGCAAAATCTTTTAGTCACAAGATTTCCCCTGGCCTAGCGAAGCAGAGCCCTGGCCAGCATTAAATACTGTTCCTGCCAAGACACATTTTTCTTCTATATACAGTGTCATCAAGTGGATAAAAAGTCTGGTATTCCAGGTACCTAAAGCACAACACAGCTCCCACGGAAAGGACCTTTAGGGATAAGAGGCTCGTGTGCTGTTAAAGATTAAAACCCAGCCGTCTGCTTTTCTGCTTGAGAGTTCTTCGTGACTCCCCGGTGACATCACATTCATCTCACTGTATTTGAAAAATGCATTTAAATGTCAAAACTAAAGTACCCAAACAATAGCTCCTTAGCACACTAACTGTTAACACATTGCTTAGCCAAATGCCTTCCTCAAGACATATGGGACCAACTCCATCCATAAAATATACCACAAGTAATACACAAGGTCCCTGAGGAAAATAGTACTTCATTCTCCAGCTCTGACCCGTGTTGGTTTTTTAAACACGCTTGCGAGGACAAGTTCCACCGCAGGAGTGGAAATCAATGTCAAGTCCCTTTCCCACCGCCCTGCTGTCCCATAGCACAAGCAGCTCCAGCCGAGAGCAGCAGGCTGACAGCTTCTCGTGCACGTGCTGCGCAAGGAGGCCAGATTCACGCTGGAGCATGACGGGGGGAGACCCAGGGCAAGAGCTGCTGGCGTTCAAACCAGCGCAGAGTCTCTGGAGATCAACTCATGCACACACTGTTTGGGGCAAAAACCTCAGGAACGCTTGTGCCTGGAAACCCAGACCTGGGTCCATCAGGCCATGAGTCCAATGTTGAGCAAGACACCATCAGCCCGGCTCTGCTGGCTTGGCAGCCAGCCCTTGCATCCTCTCACTCCCGCTAATCCGGCAGCAAAGCTGCGGGTCATTGAGAGCTTTGGCCACCCCAGCAATGGGCCCCCAGGTTTTTTTGTTGGTGGTGAATCCAGGGCCCTGCACCAGCAACGTCATGTGGCGCTCCTCTCCGTCCTCCTGTTTGTGCTGGGGCCACGGCTCTGCATTTGACCCCGGGATGGGGGCTAGTGCCAAAACAGGGCTCCGCGCCGTCTGGACCGCAGCACCGTAGCACTCACGGTGTTCGTACCGTCTCCCACCAGCTCTCTTTGAATACCGGCAATTTGCAAAAGGAAACAAGCTTGGAGCAAGTGGAAGGGAAGAAATCTGTTTCCTGAGGTCATGACATCTGCGGCTACAGGGCTGGCCCAGTGCGGGGACATCGCACACGTGAGCGGCCAGAGGTGAGAAAGTAACCCAGACAGTCCCTCCGAGGAGCCTGATTTTCCTACCCAAACCCCAGAGGCCTGCCTTTCCGGTGGGGAGTGGCACTGCCGGCTGGCTGACGCTCAGAGGAAGAGCCGTTAGGCCTTCATAATAGACTGTAACTTTCTAGAATAATAATTTAATTTTTTTCTTACTGTTACGATGCCAGAATTTCAATTAGACAAAACTGTATAATGGATTTTTTGCTGGGCATGTTACATAAATTGCATATTCAAGTACTATAAAATATTTGTAACAGACAGGTACTTTTCTAAATTGGGTCTGACAGTGAGCAATAGTGACTGGAATATTTATGTGATGGCACCTACGTAACGAGACGAAGTACAGGGTACGGGACTATGGAAATGCCAGCACACAGCTGGGCTATGCAGCTTCTACCCCTGCAGCACCTGCTTTAAATTGCAATCCTAATCCTCTGATGACAACGGTCTTTATCTTCAGGGAGCTAAAGGCAAAACCTGCAGCCGTGCAAATCAGCGAGGCAGCAATCTGGGGACAGCCCTTGTTCTCAACTGCTCCTGGACTCTCCGGACACCCCCGAGATAGCCGCCTCCAGGCAAACAAAGAGCGCACGGTGCGGGGTCTGCTCTTGCTCTTCCTTTTGCTCTTCCTCCAGGGTCAAGCAGAGCATGGCAGAGCTGACCAGGCCACGTGCTGGCTCTGCACACTGATCTTCATGGGGCGCGCGCACGCGTGTGTGTGTGTGTGTGTGTGTGTGTGTCTCTGCATGGGGTGCATGGGCTCAGGCAGACGTGGCTTTAGATTTACCTAGTGTGGATCCAAAGAGCGTCCGTCCACTGCACCAGGCATCTCTGTCCATCGGGAAACTCTTGCACATCCCATTGCTTTTGGAGCAAACTCGGTGCACGAACAGCAGCACCAGGGGCTGGACTTAATTTGCTCTGTCCGCCAAAACACAGGGCCAGGATCCAGGCCTGTGCCCTTGGGCACCGCCGCACACGGGCCCTGGAGGAACCGTCCGTGTGACGTGTGGATCACGCGCCCCCACAGACACGGTCTAATACAGGTGCTTCGCACTGCTCTCATCCCGAGAGGGTCCGATCCTGCTCTTGCTAAGACACTTCTCTGCCCGAGCAGCTCGACTGCTGCATTTTACAGAGCCGGGTTTAGGGGTAATAAACACCGGTGTAAAGCAATAGCAGAACTGTCTCGGGATCGGGGATGCGGGCTCTCGCCCAGCGCTTCCTGCAGCAAATGGACCACAGGGAAGCCAAGGGTTTCTCCGTTGCATTTGACTTGGTGATTCGTGCTCACAAAGGCATGGCAGATCCAGCTGCCCCTGGGTCCTCGCTGCTCCCGGCGCTGTAGGGACATACACGGGCCTGGTTCTGGCTTCGGCACAGCTCTGGGGGCTTGGGAGGATTGGGGAGGAGAGGGCCTCCAGCTGGGTTCAAACACAGAGGGGCATGTTCGCCTGGTCCCAGGCTCAGGACAAGTTACTCTGCTTCCTCCTGAGCTGCCCCCATGTCCCTCAGGCTGGCGTGCCCTTTCCCCCTTTGCTGGCAGCCCTGGCACCCCGCGACGGGCCCGGGGGTATTTCCCGGTTGGGCCGGGGGTCCTGGAGCCCTCAGCCTTGGGAGCAGGGTCCCCAGAGCCCCCGTCTCGTCCCCTCACTTTACCAGAACATTTTGTTGACAGTCTCAGTTGGCGATTCTGTATTTAGCCTTTTTACAATTAAAATATTGTATTGATACAAATCGTCTCTGGCAGCTGCTCCAAGAGGTTTTTAATTGAATGATTATTGTATTAAATAACTGTTTTTAACGGAGCATGAACCTTCCAGTCGTGGCCGCGGAGCAGTGGCGGTTCTGGGGGGCCGAGCTGGTCTTAGCAGCCTTCTCATGAAGCCTTGCTGCGAGGGCGCCCACCGGGGTGCTGCCAGCGCACGTGGGCCACAGGCCTGGGGTCGCGGCAGCAGGTCTCAGCGTGCAAGCGCCGTTGGTCAGTGCAGTTCCCCACGCAGGCCGAGGCCTGCCCAGGAGCAAGGACCTCGCACGCCCGGCTGCCACGCTCCTCGGGTGAGCATTGTCCCTCGTGCGGGGACCAGCTTTCCCTCTGTCCCCACAACAGCTTCCCTCCGAGAGATGCTCCCGTGGCAGAGAGCGTCTCTCCTGTGCCGTGCCCGCCAGACAGACCCATCCCTGGCACGGACCAATATCATCCTATTCTGCAGAGCTAAGGTGGCCACCACTGGACGGGTGGCCCTGCGAAGGGGTCCATGCTCCATTCGTGTGCACAGGGACCACCCTACTAGGTGCTGTGTAACCCACAGCCCAGAGCAAAGGACCCGCGTGCTCTGCAAGCCTGCGTGCAGTGGCCGCTCCGCACTCGGGAGTCCGCGGCGGGAGGCTGGGGCCAGGTCTGCCGCCAAGGAGCGCCGTGCCGATGGCAGGAATACCGGTGCGCGCCAGGCCCCGTTCTCAGGGGGCCAAACCGGGCAGGAGACTCAGCCTTGTGCCTCGCAGCGCTGCAAGGCCAGCTGATCGATTCTCCTGGCCCGCGGCGCGGGCGGCTGGCTCCTAGGCCTCCTGGCCACTGCAGCGCGCTTGGCACAAGACTTGAGTAAGTGTCTGTCGTCCACCCCGGCCCGATGATTATTGCAAGATAAATACCGCATGGTTTCTGGAACTCGTGGGTGGCTTTCACTTTCCTACCAAATGTGGAATTTGAAATACTAACAATTTCCTTTAGTAAAATCTCAAATTAGTTCTCATTGATTTCCCATAAATTGCATGCAGCTCAATAACAAAAATATCATTTTTTTACATCTGGATGCTTTCCATTAATGTTCCAGTTCATCTTTAGAATAAAATACCTTTTTGAAAACAGAGGACTGCCTAAAGCGTTTGCGGAGAAGTAAGTGATATTCAGTTGATATATTGGAGAAGAAAGTTGGTCTCCTTTTGTAAGAATCGTACCTTTCATAATAGCATTAACAAAGAAAGTTGTCTCTGAATGCAGCAATTTAGTACTGAAAAAAGTGACAAACAAATACTTCCAACTAAAGTAGAGAAAGGAAAGAAGTGACTTTTAATTATGTAATCTTTTTTGATGAATTTATTTCTGACAGTTTTATAGGTTGACAAGAGAGAGTGCATTTTATATGCAAAAAACATTATTCACTCTCAGCTGTTAAAGCATAAAAATTGTCAAATGAATTTAATACAGTTTTAAGTTCTATGTTTATTGTCAGAAAAAAGGCCACAGCAATTACCTAGTCACATGGCCTTTAATTCTTTGTGTTTCTGACAACAAGAACAATACAACATATTTTTGCCCAAACCTTTTACTGTACAGATCTGTGGAGTTTAAAAGACAACTGTTTTTCTCATTTTGAGGGGATTTTTTTAAGTCAAACTTTTTCCAAGCAAATGAGCCACTCAGTTTAACTTGAACAAGTCTGGAGCAGGAGATTCAATGGTCGGGATGCTGGAGGGCTCCTTTCCTATGCAGCGGGAAAGGACCGCTCGCTGCACCTGAATTGCTGGGTGACGTGCGAGCGTGTGCGGCCTTCCCTGAACGTGGGGCGCAGGGATCCCAAAACGCTGGTACTGCCCACTGGAGCGCAGGGGCACAGGCCAGGAGAGCTTTTTTGGGGACTAAAATACCACCAGATGTTGCTGCTGTGATCTCGATTGCCCCGTGCTCTCTGCTGGCCTTTGGACTGCAATGTTCACGCGTGAAGTGGGCGTGCTGCAGTCTGGCTATGACACGAATGCACACTGCACAACTACCAGCTTTTAAATATAAAGAACCATGGAACCGAGCCGAGATCGATTCGCTTTTCTGATCATGTGCAGAGACGTGGCCGCTCCCATGCAAGCCTCGTCCTGCTGACCAGGCCGTGCCCCAGGGATTACTGGGGCGCGGAGCCGGGATAAACGTGGGAGAAGATGCATCTCACAGGCTGCGTGGGGGCTGCGGCTCTTTTCCTTGCAGCGACCCCTCGCGAGTCGGGGCTTCCCTGGCCCCGCCAGCCCACGGCCCACCAGCTCTGTGCCGGGCTTGCCGAGGGGGCTTGGGGGAGGCTCCCACCTTCCCACGGAGCGAGACAGGAGGCAAGGACACCCCACAGCGCAAGGACAATGGGGCTTTCTCCTGGGTCATTTGGTGCAAAGGACGGGGAGTCGGTGAATTGTGGTTTTGCTCAGCATCTGCACAGGTTTTCTTCTGCCCAGCCCGGATTTGGCTCTGAGAGGCAGCAGGCGCCCTGCTGGGGACAGCACCTGGGATGGGATTTTCTGCTCTATTATTTTGTTTTAATCTAAAAAGAGAAATCTCTTCTTTTTCCAAGCCCGGGCCCAGCTCCTGCCTCCTGGCATGTCCCGGGGGCTCTTTGCTGGGACCCCTGCACGTAC
>NW_017729011.1:26147906-26148539 GCF_001723915.1 Gavialis gangeticus
CAGGCGCCCTGCTGGGGACAGCACCTGGGATGGGATTTTCTGCTCTATTATTTTGTTTTAATCTAAAAAGAGAAATCTCTTCTTTTTCCAAGCCCGGGCCCAGCTCCTGCCTCCTGGCATGTCCCGGGGGCTCTTTGCTGGGAGCCCTGCACGTACATGTCACCCGAGCCTGCCCGGCCCGGCCACGGGACCGGGGCCCTTCTGCGCCCGTTCCACTTGCCACCTGCCATTTGCAGAGTCATGGGGCAAGGAAATGAGCTCCTCCCAAACGAACAAACTTCAGAAGAGTTTGCAACGAGCCCTGCTATAAATAGCACCCGTAACGGGAGGCGGTAATAGGAGACCATTCATCTCAGACAGGCTGACCTTCATCATCGCTCCAGGCTTTGCCTGTCATGAATTACGGGCCGTTCGCTCACTAGTAGGAATAAACCGTATTGCACGGCCGGGCGCAGGGGCCTCTGCACAGCATCCACGGACACCGGAGCAGGAGGCTTCCCCTGACACGCATGTGC
Organism: Gavialis gangeticus; assembly: GCF_001723915.1. Classification (NCBI taxonomy): domain Eukaryota; kingdom Metazoa; phylum Chordata; order Crocodylia; family Gavialidae; genus Gavialis; species Gavialis gangeticus. Next base: position 26,148,422 of record NW_017729011.1, read on the forward strand.
TCCTCTGGGCCCTTGCCTCTCCTTTTAGACCCTCCCGTCGAGTCTCCTGCCTCCCTGGCCACGGAGAGGGCTGCGGATACCAGCAGACAGATCCCGCTGCACCCAGTTCAGCGCTCGT
>NW_017729011.1:26153539-26165723 GCF_001723915.1 Gavialis gangeticus
GGCTGCGGATACCAGCAGACAGATCCCGCTGCACCCAGTTCAGCGCTCTTCCTCTAAAACATCTCTTGCTGTCCCCATCAGAGCCAGGCCTATTTGCCATGCAAAAGACGCCTGGGGCAGGACATAGGGCTGAATGGACCTGGTCTGACCCAGCCTGGCACATTTTATAGCCACGGAGTTGCTGGCAGCAGTCGCAGCTGCTCTCTGCTGCAGCCTGGGTCTGTGGCAGCCTCTGGCGAGGGCCACGCACTCCCCCACGGCGCGTGGGCGGACGAGGAAGGGCGCTCGCCCCATTTGGTGTGGGTGCCTGCATGCCCGCGTCTGCCAGGCATGGGCTCTGGAGCAGCATTTTTTAAAAACATATATTTCTATATGTATAGGTGCCGTCTGTGCTGGAGCTGCGCCGGCTGCCTGCCCACGCACAGGACGCAGGCCCACCCCAGCCACGCAGGCACAGGCGAATTCACGGTCAGGGCGGCTAGGGTCTGGACCCAACTTCCAAGAGAAGTGGTGCTGGCTCCTACCCTGGGGGTCTTTAAGAGGAGGCTGGATGAACACTTTGCTGGGGTCATTTGACCCCGGTACTCTTTCCTGCCATGGCAGGGGTTGGATTCAATGATCTGCTCAGGTCCCTTCCGACCCTAGAAACTATGAAACTATGACTGGGTGCGTGGCCCCGCACCCTGAGGGAGCAGCGTCCCTAGCCAGGGGGTGTCAGGAAGCGAAGCTTGGGCCCTGCTATGAGCAGGGATGCATTGTTGCCCCCCAGGAAACTCTCCCCGGGAGAAAGGAGTCGTGGTCGTGTCCCTCCCCAGGCCTGGGCTGCGGCTAAGCATAAACCCTGCATCAGAGCTGCCCCGTCTGCCCCTGTATAGAGCTGGGCTCGTGTTTGCTCTGGGGTGTGCAGAGCCCCCGCGTCGGGGCAGAGAGGCTCATGGCTCTCAAGCCGTGGAGAGAGGGCGCTGCCTCCGTGGAAGAAGGCAAGCCGCCTTCTCGCAAGGCCCTAGGCAGAGAAAGAGAGGAGCGGCAGCAGGCTGCAGAGAGCCCGAACACTTATCCCTGCCCTGAGAGATGGGAGCTGGGCTCCCAGCTCAGCTGCGTGTACTTTAAAAGCTGCCCCATCCCAAAGCCTGGGCTGCGGACTAAGAAAGTGAGGTGCATCTATCATGTGCGTGCCTGCATTGCTACCCTGCCTGCTGAGAGCCCGCAGGCCGGCTGCACCTTCTGGCAGAGCCAAACAAAAGTAAAGAAAAGCTACAAGAGATCAGAAATGTGAAGCTCTGCACCCCCCGTGCACTGCAGAGCCGAGCCCAGCCCAGCCCAGCCCAGCCCCAGCCACGGCCATCAAGGAGCAGGCTAACGAGGGTGGGCAATTATAGGAGAGCAGGGGCAGGGAGAGGTCATAAGGCCCGCATCTCGGCTTCCCCCCTTCTCAGCAGCAAGGGGATGGTTGTTCCTAAGGAAAAGGTGTCATTTTCCCCCCAAATATTTATTTGCTGAAACCACCCGGTGCAGAGCATGCCCATCGAAGGGGGACTGCAGCTCTGACTGTTCCCCGAGCCACCGATGAAAATCCCGACTGCAGACACCAGATCTCAGTCCACTTACAAACAGGAGCGGATCATTTTTCTTGTAGTTTTTTTAATCCAGGGCCTCAGTGCCCATTACAAAAACTCCAATGCATCTTTGAAGTTAGCAGCTAATTATGTTTCTCCAAGTGAGATATCTGGAGTTTTAGATGTGGGAAAGGCAATTATGCTTTTTTTTCTCATTTAGCATAACAGTCTCCCAAAGCTTTATTGAAACTCCAGTGAGTCACGCTATAGATCAGAGCCGGGGCTGGGAAGCGGAGGAATTGGGGGGCAAGGCCGGATGCTTACTCAGCTCTTCCGGGCGCCTTCCCTTGTTAGCAGCCTGTCCCCACCAGGACGCTCTCTAATTGTTTGCTGAATGACTCCGGTGCTTTTGGCCTCAGTAGCTTTGCTTGGTAGGTCATTCGGCACATTCATTATGGGGGCACCTGCTAGCACCGCTGTAGTTAAGGGGCTGTCAGCATTTTGCAAGGCTTTCTCACTGGCCTGTAAACATCTGCACGGGGCTGAAACCAGGCACTGATTTTTTTCTCACCCAGAAGGGACCTGGGCTGGTGCGACCTATTTGTCGTGGGGCACTGGGCTCAGCGGCGTCCGTACAACTGGGGAGAGGCTGAGCATTTCCAGCCTGGTGGATCTGGGGTCAATGTCTGGGTTAAGTGCTGAAGCAGGCGCTGGGAGCCTGGGGGGACTGCACGCAGCCGCCCCAGAGCGGGGCCGGCGGTGGGGTCTGGCCAGAGCGGAGTTGGACGAGCTGGGAGGGGGGCCGGGGTCATGGCAGCCGAGACGTGCCTTCTGCTTGGAGTCAGTGGCCCGGTCAAGGTGCCCTTCGGCCGTGGCTGTGGCTTTGCAGGTCACGTGTGTCCCCCCGCTCCACGTTGCAGACGGTCACTTGGCAGGCGGGGTGCAGAGCAGCGTGCCCGGGGCGTGACGCTGCCGGCTGCTGTCTCCGTGACACAAGAGCCGGGGCCCGTTTTGCCAACTCCGTGCCTTCAAACCTGCCAGCTGGAGAGCGCGGAGGGGGCTTCAGCTCGGCCGTCGGCAGCGTCCCCACAAACCGCTCGGGAAGATGACGACGAGCAGGGTCTTGCTCTCCGCAGGAACACCCGTGGGCCTCGGGGCACCCCGGGCCCGAGTTCGTGCCACGGGGGAGCCTGCTTCCCCCACCGCCGTGGAGCTCTGCCCTGGGGCAGGGAGCGGGCAACCCCTGCCCTGCCCCGCTCCCCGTGACGGGGCGACCGCGGCCCCGCGCCGCCGGGCCAGAGCTGTCAGGGCTCGCGGCACGGAGACACTTCAGCATGGAGGAGCCTGCGAGAAATTAAATTCTCCACTTGGCTGGTCCGGGGGACGCGGCTTTGCTCCGCCAGCTTGTTCCTTCATTATTTTTTTGGCCGGTAACTGACGGCAAGCTTGTCTTGTCTGTTTGATGCCACGAGAGGCGCAGGCCTGTTGGTCGCGGTGAGAGCACATTGCATTACTGTCCCCACTTCATTTCTCCCGTCGGCAGCGCTGCGAGGTGCTGCGGCATCCTGCGCCCGGGGCGCCCGCTTTGTTTCCACGTGGGAGAGATGGTGGCCTGCTCCTCCCCCCCCCATGACCCAGCCCTTTGCAAGCCACAAGCCCTGGCGAGTGTCTCGGCAGCTGCGGACGGACCTCGCGCCAAGCCACAGGGCTTGGGCAGCGGGTGGGGGAGACGCCAGCCATCACATGCAGCTCTGGCCTGGCAATCCTAACTGCACGGGCCCCTGGCACCCGGATCCCGTCTTGCAAAACCAGACTGCTGGAAAGCACCACCCGCCTCGCCCCTGCAAGGGTGCTGGCGGCTGTGCAGCCCCGTGCGCGGGCACGGCCGCTGAGGCAGAGGGACCCCACACCCTGGCAGAGCAGAGCCACCAGGCCAAGTCGGCAAGGCCGCAGTGTCCACAGTGCCCCCAACGGCTGGCGGCACAGGGCCAGCTGCGCCCTGGGGCCTGGTGTGGAGCAAAAGCCCCGGGGGGACGGCCCCGTGCGATTCATGCACGTCTGCTGGCAGAGCAGGGCCCCGCGGTCAGCACGCCGGGCCCACGGGCTCCTCGCCACGCCGCGGGGGAAGCCTGGCGTGCTCGGTGCTTAATTAAGAGCCAGGAGAAGTTTAAAGCCTGGGCTTTCTGCTCCCTGCCAGTGATGAATGAACCTGCTCCTCGCTCAGGAGGATGGGCAAACGCCGAAGATCAATGAACTCGCCGCTCTTGGGCACTGGCTCGTTGGGGGGCAGGAAGGGAACGTGTCCCGCGCAGGCGGTGGAGGGGCAGGCGCGGCGCGGCTGCGGGTAATGATGATGAATGGGATGATTATGACTGAGACTCGGGCTGACGGTCTGAAATTTCAGGGCCTGCGCGCCGCCCGGGGGGAGCTGATCGTGCCGTGGCGGCAGTGGGGCTTTCCAGGCCGCCCTCTTCAAAGGCAACGGGGCTCTTGCGTCTCTCCCGCTCGCTCCAGCGTGCGGAGGATCAAAGGGCTCAGGTTTCCATTTCAAGGCTGATTTCAAAGCGCCTCGCCCACCGGGAAGCCCGGGGGCAAGCGAGGAGAGACCACAGACATGCAGCGAATGGCTGGACTGGCATGGATGCACACACGTGTGCGCCCCACATCCCCTGCACACATGCACGCGTGCATCAGAGAGGCGTGCGGACGTGCCTCCACGCTGGCAGGCCATGCCTGTGCCCCGGGTGCTCGCGAGGGCCCAAGGGGCCGGAGCCCCCCAGGCAGGCCGGCTGGCCGGCGGCACGCGGTGCGAGAGCGACCGGCCCGGAGACGCGGGGCTCCCGCGCTGCCTGTGCTGCGAGCAGCTATTCAGAGTGGCGCGGGCTCCACAGGGGTGGTTTGTGCTGCTGCCGCTGGCCACGGGAGGGTCGCTAATTTTATTCTGAAACCAGCACTAATCATCGAGAGCAGTATTAGCTAAACTGCACCAGACAAAATACTGCTTTGGAACAGCGTGTAATAATGACAGAGAGGCTGGAAAACATTGATTTAAGCACGAGGTAGCTGGCATGGCTACGCGGCTCCGGCGCGCACGGGAACAAGGACCAGAAGGAGCTGGCAGGGGTCAAGGAGGCAGCTCCTCTGTGCGGCGCTGGTCAGCCAGAGCCCCTGGACCGTCCGCAGGCCCCGCAGCGGTCATCCCCTTCACGGCCAAAGCTCCCAGGCCCCTCTGGGAAGCGCCGGGCGAGGGTGCGGGTTGCAACACCAGGCGCTGGCTGCAGTCGGCTGCAGCTGGGCTCTGCCCCGGGCCTGCGTGGGAGCACTTCACCCTCCACCCCATCCGGGGGTCCCCTGTGCCAGGCCTGTTGCTGTGCTCTGAGCGCAGGCGCATGCAGCAGCGCATCTGCCCCCCGCGCCTGCTTGCTCCCTGGGCTCTGCACCCCTTCAGCAGCAGACCCACTGCTTGCTGGGCTGGGAAGGGGCTTTCCCAGCACCCATGCCCCTGCTCGAGGGTGCTGCACCAGAGGCAAGGGGGCTCAGCCCTGCCTGCAGCGCTCGGAGCAGGAGTCCTCGCTGCTGCGCGCCGGAGCCGCCCCTCCAACAGAGTCGGTCTGGCCAGCGTGGTCGTGCCAGGGAAGCATCCGCTGTAAATAAGGCACCCCCCCACCCCCCCGGCGATCCTCCCCGTGCCCACCCCGGGGTGCCAGCAGAGCTGCCAGAATAAGCTGCTGCTTCCTGACTCTTGTGCCTCTTCATCCATTTCTCCCCCCAAAGCGAGAGGCTTTCTCAACCCCTGGCAGACGGCAAGCGCTGGGCGGGCGACATCCAGGCAGCGCCTTGCGGACGACGGTCGTTCTCCGCGCTTTCCACCTCCCCAAACTCCTTCTTAAAACGTATTTTTATGCGGCAGTGCTGACCTTTCTGCCAACCCGGGGGTTGTAGTCTTGTGTAAAAGTCATATGAAATGGGCCACAAAAAATCACCCTTGCCTGATTAAAACGAATAGTCTAGACGACGTGTGCATTTTCCTTCTGTGTCGTTAGCTTTGTGTGAGAGCTTGCAGCAATCAGGGGTTTTATGGGAGAAATACAGCTACAGGTACTGCTGGCTGCCTCAACGGATACTAATTACAATCCTTGTAAGGATTGATTTGCAAAGAAAATTTCTATTGCCTCAAGGACAAACGTTTGTGCAAATCATATTATTGCATGTGGAGAAATTGGTAACACTTTATAAAATGGTTCCGTTTATAAATACTTTATTATTTATTAAATTAAATTAAGTGGAACTTTATAGCAATCCTTTTACTAACTTAAATATATGAAGTGCTTTTTTTTGTTAGCAGTATCTCCATGCGATAAAATAATCTATTAGATCTTGGGGAACTGACATCTGGAAAGAATTTATTGTTCGTGCCTCTTCTAACGTGCCGTGGGGGAGCTGCGTGATGCTCTCTGGAGCCGAGGCAGCCCTCCCTGAGCTGCTTTGGCATTTCCTTCTCCCTTTCCAGGGTGGAAGTAGAAACTTCAGAGATGTGCAAAATAGAGAGGATAAAGAAATAGCTGTTCTCCAACAGGGCAGACAGAAGTGACTGACGCCGCTCTGTTCTGGAGCATCTTCATCTGAACCCTCGTGCAGTAAGGGTTTGATTTTCACAGGATCAGGCCCTTTTCCAGTGCTCTGCAGCCGCGCACTTCTGTTTGCTCGCAGCCGTCGAGCATTTGCAGGGGCCAGATGGGGTAAAACCCGTCACTTCTGCCTGTGCCTCAAGTCACTGCCCCTCTCGGGGGCTGGCAGCATGACGGGCAGAAGTGACGGGGGGCTGGCACGCGGGTCCTGTCCGGAGCTGGCTTTTCAGCGCAACCCTTTGCCAGCCACGTGGTGCGGGGTCTCACTCCAGCCAGGCTCTCTCCCGCCTCCGGCTTGGCCTTCCCCGGGGCAGAGGAGAAAGGGCCTTTAAGCAAGCCGCGCGCCGCACGGGTGCAGGGCGGCACCGAGCTGAGCACAGGGGGAGCTGGAGGAGCTCCTTCTCTCGTCCGTCGGGGGCCACATCTCTGTACAGCGGCGATGGGAGCGTTTCCCCGGTCCTGACCGAGCGAGGGCACCGGGCCGGAGTCCGGCCGGCAGCGCTTCAAGGCCTGGCTCCGCGTCCTGCGGCCCAAGTCCCGCTGGGTGCTGGGGTGCACTGGGAACTGCAAGCCCGGGTCTCCAGGCCCGGCGCAAGCCCTGGACAGGGCTCCTCACGCCACCGTTTAGTCCCTGCAATAAAAAGGACTGAGGCCTCTTGTGAGCAAGATCCCCGAGGCAGTGGTGTCCGCCCTGCTCTGTTCGCCGAAAACCGGGGCGAGAAGCAGGCGGGCAGCTGTCAGGTTTGTCCATCACCAAGTGCTCGTTAGCCACGCGTTTTCACGGCGGGCGCGCCAGCAGCCCCAGACATCCGCCGCGCCGCATGTGCCTGCTCTTGGAGACAGGCTTGACCTTGCCTTCCCGAATTCGTGTCCACTCTGGAAAACAAGCAGACAAGACATCTTTACTGAGCTAGGGATTTCTCTCGAATGTACTCTCTTTAATTTATGTTCCCTCTCACTTCATTGCCCGCAGCAAAAGCCATTAATGGTGGCAGCGTGTGACACAACCGAAGGCTCCTCTAATGGGTATCTCTCCTGCAATCCCAAAGCCTTCGTGCTTCAGAGGCATTTGCTGGCATTGCGGTGCTTGGCTTCTCCCCCTCTATTTCCCTGGCTCCAGAGACCAATCCTTCCTTAAGTTGGTTTTGCTGCTACTATGGCAATAACTTCTCCCCCATAGAGGTAATCATACAATGGGGCCTGAGAGCAGCAGGAGAAAAGCTGCCTGTTAGGTGCATAAAAGGTAAGATGAACTACATGTCATAAAACTTTTAAAAGTTCCTTTTTTGTGTTTGTGCGGGGGTTATTTTATATGGCTTTTGATATGAAGCTAAAATTGCACATCAAAAAGGATAATGCATCTTTAAGCTGTTACAATGACTTCTAAATTTTTCATTTAATGTCAGTGAGGAAAAAACCCCCTCAGTTGGCTGAGTTACGCTGGTGAGATGGCTGTTTCATTCCATAAAGTGTCTGCAGTGGATTTGAACAGTAGGAAATCCAAGGGTGATAAATAGCTATTTCTAAGTAAATTTCATGCAATTGCCCTTTGGTTAAAGTCTTTCCTCTCAGCACTTTTCCTGTGCACATAGCCCAACTAATAATATTCAGGAGCAAGTGCTTTCCAGTGTGACAACTGATTGCACTTTGAAGCAGTAAATGGCTGATTTCATAATTGGTATAATTTTTCACAAGTACCTGAATGTCATATACAGAAAGAATAAGCAACCTGGACTTAATACAGGAGCTTTTTCAATTCTCCTAAAAATCAATAATGTATTAAACCCCCCGAACTGATTAAAATAATGTGAACCCTGAATAGGTTTTGTGAGGAAGGCAGGTTTCTTCAAGGGTGATAGATTTATGGCAAAAGGGTTAATACATGGGGAGAGTGGGGATACTTTATAGATGAAGCCAGTTTTCCTAATTAAACTTTTATCAAGATTTTCCCCGTTTGAATTGTTTCACTTAGCGCGATGGAAAAGAGGGTTTCCTTTATTGTTCGGGCTGGCACTGGCAGCATTCACACACACACACACAAAGCAGAGCTCCTGTCTGCGTGGAAAGGATGATGATTATAATAAAAAGAAATATGGCATCCATTCCGAAAATGACCCCCCAGCTCCGGAGGACGCCTCAGCACTTCAGTCGGAGACGGCGGCGTGCAGGTTTGCAGAGGCGAGCGCGGGTTTCATGATTCATGGAGCCCATCGCCCCTTTGCAAGGAGCCAGCAGTAATCGCGGGTATGGACCGGAGCCACGCGGCTCTCCGGGGCGCCGGGCCAGCTCCAGCGTGGGATAGTAATCGTCTCATCCCGCGGTGGGCAAGTTTCTTGCCCCCGGGCACCTTTGCAGAGGAAAGATCAATTAGCATTGCAGTGACTTGAATATTATTAAAAGGGTTACAGACAAAGGACCCGTCTGCGCAGAGCTGCTCCCAGCTCGTTGAGAGTCCTCGTCACCGCGTGGAGCCAAGGTGGTTGACCCAGGAAATACTTGTAACCATGGGGAGAGACACCATACAGGTGCCGGACGGGCACGGCCACGCATGGCAGCAGGGGTGCTGGGGGCTGGTGGAGAGGGGCACGTGGCGATGCGGGGCACGTGCACATTTCTGATGCAGACGAACCAGTGTCTCAGTGGACGCGACAAGAGATTTGGGGTGCCCTCTGCATGGTCACGTGAGCACCATGCCCCAAGCAGCGGTACACGTCCATCTGCCACGGCTCTGGGTGCTGCTGCGTGGCTGACCAGAGGGGCATTCGCTCCGGCTTGGCAGTTCAGCAAGAGCCGTACGGCGCAGCTCCCACGCAGACAAGGCAGCGTCCTGTGCATCCCTCTGTATTGCACGTGGCCCGGTCGTGGCTCTCCTCCGCTGGGGTCACTGCCGGGCTCCGCGCATAACGTAGGTCACGGGAGCACGAGGATTAGCAATGAGGAAAGAGCCACTGCATTACGGCATCCACCCCCGCCAGGCCCGGGCGGTCCCGGGGCCCGTCGGCTATTCCTTCTCGTGTTTGCAGACGGAGCTGGTCCCAGCATCACCAACGTGTCCATCTCTGCCGTGGCCTCAGACGCGTTCCCTCCTCTCCTGCCGGGAACGGTCACGTCGATGCGAGCTGAAGAATCTGTTTAAACTTCACATCTCAAGATCAAGATCAAACATCTTAAGCTCTATATTATTCGCTTTTGTCTATTGTTTCTAACTCATTTCCCATTTTCCAGTTGAAGAACTCTGCCAGAAGCAGTGTTTGCCAGAGATTAAAACAATTTAGGAAGCAGACACCCAATTCCGTTCTTTGGATAGTAAGCAAATTGGATATCTGTGAGAAGCAAGCAAATTTTATTATCAACAGATAGTTTGCTACTTAACTATCCTTACGAATCTCCAAGAATTTACTGACTTTCCTGGGGTGACCTGAGCCCAGTCAAAAGCATGCCTGCGTGCAGCCTGCTGCCACGCTCGACGGTCGCAGCCCGGTCTCTCATCCACGCATCTCTCGGCTCTCCTATTAACTCAGCAAGCCCTCGGGAAGGTGGGTGAGGAAGAGCAGGGTGAAGGGCAAGGCAGCATCGAGAGCCAGGGAAGACCGTAAAGGGAGTTCCAGAGACTTCCGGGTGCATCCACCTGACACGGCAGAGGAATGAGCCCTTCGCCCATCTCTTTTAGCACAGGCAGCTAGCCAGCACCTACATGAGGCTGTAGCCAGGAGCCCGAGAGCTCTTTGTGATGGGAGCGACCTCCGCGAGGTGCGTAGCAGCCTGACGGCGATCCCTGCGTACAAGCGAGGGGCTTGCGTGGCTGTCGGGACATGCACGTGGGACTCGGGCCTCTCCCGGTTCCTCAGGCATTGAGTCTTTGGAGGAGCCCGTGCCTGCTTGCACGGCACCTGGGCGGAGGGTGCAAAGCACGGTGTGTCGGCTCCTGTGTGCAGGGCAAAGCGCCGTGCTTAGAAATAGCCCCGTGCGCAGGCCACGCGCTGCTCCGTCCTCCGTGTCTGAGCACGTCGAGGCGCTGGTGGTGCGGATCTGCACGCTCAGGCCTGCTCTGCACGCAGAGGGCGAGCCCGCAACCTGCGGCAAAGGGGCGGTCAGGCCGGCCGCTCTCGTTTGGTGCGAGCCGTTGTTTGAGCTGCCGGCCGCAGTCTGCCCCACCGATTGCACGACTGTGCTGGCAACAGCCTCCCCGTTGTGGCGACACTGCTGCAATGGGCAGCTTGCGGGTGGCTCCTTGTGTGGCCCACCGGTCCGTCGTCTTCCAGTGGCTGCGATAGCGCTGATGGACGGAGCGAGGGCAACCCCCCGCAAGCTGCACCTGAGGAACGAGCCAGGAGACCTTGCATCGGACAGCACAGGCACCCGTGCCCGCGCCTTGCTGTTGTTAGGAGAATCCCAGGCCTGCTCGGCTCGCTCCCCCCCTGCAATCGTTACCCAACGAGGACCCCAGGCAGTAATTTATCTAAGGAATCCGGAGGAGCAAGGGAACCGAAGCATCGCAGGCTACAGGCCTTACGGGCAGCCACAGACCCCTCTCCAGCGGACGATGGAGCTAATGTCTGGAAGTTTAATGCTTACCAGGGGACTCTTGCTCTGCTCCGGCTGACCCTTAGTCTAATGCAGCCTGTGCTCCCTGAATTTCCTCCTCTATTTGCAGTGAGGCTAAAGGGGCATCTGAAATAACATTTACGTCATTAGCGGGGGCTCTTGTTGATTTGTATCAAAATAGCTGTTTTAAACGTAATTACTACTAATTTGTGAAAATGCACCATTAGATATGTAAATCCATTGGCTAATGCATGCACCAGGCAGGATTACATTGAACAGAATGACGTGGAGTAATGAAATCAGAGTCATTCCTCAGGTTTGCTAAATAGAGTCCGAGGGGTATTTTTCCCTGGGTTTGGAAAAGCCGTTTGTCCTCATGGCTGATTTAGTGTCCCCTTGATCCAGGCGCCCTGTAGGCCTGCAAACAGCGCACGACCGCACAACCACTGCTTGCCCAGCACGTGCTCTCCGCTGGAGTAATTGGTGGAGACGAGCAAGCAGGGCTGTAGCGGGGCCTGTTCGAAGTTGAGCTGCGTGGTCTGAGATGTGCGGTGGGGGGGAGGCCCACACCATGCCGTGCTGTGCCGCTCCAGGAGCAGGGCCGGCAGCTGGCTGCAGGATGCTCGGCGATACCGCTCTCTTTCAGCAGAGGGCTCAGAGGGGGTTTTCCACACAGCCTCAGGACTGCAAAAGCAGCAGTGCTAACGTCACGTCAGTGCGGGCACATGGTGCAAGCGAGGCGGGCGGGCACGGCGCTGCACGGGGGTCTGGCGCAGCAGCGCGTGGCCACGGAGCCCTGCAAGCAGCCCTCGAAGGTGTGAGCTGCAGCAATGCACGATGAGTGTCCCTGCCATGGGAGAGCCCCCATCCATCTGCCTGCACAAAGGGGCTCTCCCTGGGGAGAGCCTGGCCGCGGCGGGGCAGGGGTTGTGTGCTGGCGGGCTGCCCCGAGGGAGCTCTCTGGATGTCCTGGCCAAATGAGACCTGGCCACCTACACCTGCTCTGTCTGCTCCATCCTTGCACGCCAGCCTCCCTCTGCGTGTGACCTCTCAGGCCTTTCCCCTGCTCCTAGCTGCGATGTCGCATGCAAAGCCTGCCAAGGCACCGGGGTGTTTTGCCCAGCAGCTGCTGGCTGCAATCAGGCGAATGCAGAAACCCTGAACAGTTTGGGAGAGGGAGCGGGCTACCAGGCCAGCTCACCCCTTGCAGCCTCTCAGCAGGCTGTGATCAGTGGGCTCCAGGCTCTTTGGGGGTTTCCATCGGGTTTGGACCCCCGAACATGCTCGGGCAAAAACTTCGGCTGGCTAATAAGCAAGCGTCGGTCTCCTCTCCGAGCGCACGCACGCTGGGTGGGGCAAGCTGCTATGCCAGGTTCCTCTAAGAGAAAATGTGCAGCTCTTAAAAAATTTTACAAAGATCAAAAAAAATCAAAGAATCATTCATCAGGATCACTG
>NW_017729011.1:26170723-26185464 GCF_001723915.1 Gavialis gangeticus
CAAGCTGCTATGCCAGGTTCCTCTAAGAGAAAATGTGCAGCTCTTAAAAAATTATACAAAGATCAAAAAAAATCAAAGAATCATTCATCAGGATCGCTGCAGTTCCTGACCACACAGTACATGATTTATTTAATCTTAATATATTCCATAAAGAGCCCCCATATTTCCATAAATATGTCATATCTACCTAATACATAGTAATGAAGCTGCTCCAAGGGTAAATAAATAAGATCTAAGCTCAGCAAGCCAATGTTTATCAAAGGGAGATATAGAGATATTGAGTCCTTTAAAGTACCATTCTTCACAGCAATCACAACCAAGTTAGGCAATTTATAACTTGTCAGGTCAATTAGAAGTCCCAAGAGACCTGTGTGTGTGTGCGCGCGCGTGCGAGTGGGAGAGCACGAGATGAAGTCAGTTGGCCCGAGTGCGGGAGAGGGCATCAGCAGGGGCACAACTGAGTGTCTCCAAGTGCGAGTGCATTAGTGTTGGCTTGTGCACGGGGACAGGTGTGTGCTGGGCACGGGCCTGCATGTGCAAGTCTTGTACCGTGCAGCATTTATCCTACGACAGGAGCCAACACTTGCTCCGCTTCCCTTGACGAAGAAATGACAGCTCTCAGAAGGCTATGGCTTTGGATTCACATGCCCAATGAAACAAATTTTCTGAAATAATGTTTGTGTCACTTTGGATCATTTTGAAATTTTGCTTCAAAGTTATTTTTCTCCTCTTGAAATGTGTATAGTCTTTTTTTTTACAGTGCTCTACTTCGTTCTCTCATGCATCAGGTCATAGTGTGACATAAAGAGAAAAATATTCTCTTATTTGATTTTCTCTTATGTTATTTTATTTTTTTTAAATCATTAAAAGCAACTGCTAATTAGTATAGCTTGAAGCATCTTATTTTCTAAATCAGTGCCTCACGTCTGTGTTATAATTAAACAGTTTGACAAAATCAATAATAATAGAATATTTTGACTGTGTCATAATATGACATGTCATTATGCACTAGTACTACTATTATGTATATTATGACATGACTTGACATGATATGACATGCCATTATGCACTACCTCTACTGATATGCCATGGAATAATGTAATAATAATAAAAATAACATTAAACTGAAAAACAAAATCCACTTTGAAATAAATGTTTTGCCTAGAAATGAATTTTCTAATCTTTGCAAAATTAAATTTTCTCAAATCTGGCGGGCGGGGGCTCTTCCATTTCAAGGGGAGCTCTGAACGTGTTTGCATTGAAGACGATTCAGAGCGAAAGCGAAATTAGACATGTCATGAGAATTTCTCTCAAGATGGAAATCCAGAGTTTTGATCATTTCTGGATGACACAGGACTTACTACTCTACTCCTGTGTGCTCGGGGTGGGTCTGAGCGTGCAGAGGTGTGTACGTGCGTGTGCGTCCCTGAAGCTGGCAGGCGGATGTGCGCATGCACCTTCCCATGGGTGTGCGATGGTGCGTGTGCAGCCGCCCGTCTTTCCATGGGCCCAGAGTTAAAAGTGCTGAAACGACCTTGTCTCTGTGCAGGGTCAGGGGTTTCGGGGAACGGGATTTCACCCTGCTGAGAGCCATGGCAAGAGGCACCACGAAAAAGGTCTCTGACCTTTTCTGTTAAAATACAGAAAAAGGGATAAACACAGCTCAAGTGTTCAAACAAACCAATCTGAAGGAATCTCAGTGGTGCCCCTTCCTCCTTTTCCCTTTAGATAGGGGATCTTATAAAAGAAACGCCTGGGCCTGGCCACCTTTGCGATGACAGTAAAGAGATTTAATTGTGCTGCTTGAGGGAAAGGGAACAATTCGAGGAGGTGGCTGGAGATGCCCCTGTGGTTCCCCTTCCACGAGGAAAGGGGAAAGAAAGGAGCCGCGGAGAAACCCAGCACAGCACGTGGTCCTGTCTGCCCCTCCGGCGGGTACCACAGGGCTGAGGCTGCTGGAGCAGAAAGGACGTGCTGCCCGGATCGGGGTGAGGGCAGGGCTGGGCCTGGTGGGTTGCGGGGAAGGAGGAATTTGGTCCATCTGCGTCCAGGCTGCACCCGGCTGGCATGGGGTCCGGAGCAGCAGGTGCACCGCGGAGGAGGTGAGGTCCTTTCCGAGTCTCCCTGGCGCGGCCCCATCCTGTGCAAGACCGCTGTTAGCACTCTCCCGAGGAGCTGCAAGCACACGTGGCGCGCAGAGCCAGCTCCTCGGCAAATTAGGACGTGTCTTGACAGACAGGAAGATGCATGCGACCGGGCATCTTGCTGACATCAGAACAGCGAAGGCTTCATTTGCAAGCTCTTGCATGTGGAAGGACAGCATGTTGCTCCTATTTCATATGCATTTTTACAGGAATACAGTGCTCATTCCCATCTCCTGGAGATGCACAGCAGTTGAGAAAACATCCCTAGCAAGTCATTAGCGTGCCAGGTGCTTAAAAATCAGGGTCCGTCCTGTTTCACACGCGCCACGGTTCTGAAGGTGCCTCTTCCATGTGCACGTCATTAAGAAAAATCAGTGTTTGCTGGCATGTGGGCAGGAGGTTTAGCAGCCTGGAGACTGAAGCCGAAATCAGCCGTGTGCACAGGGGAGCGTGGAGCCAGTCAGATAAGGGGCTGGCTGGAATTTGGAGCCATTTCTAACGAACTCCTGTCTCCAACAATCCTACAGCAGCCCCAAATGGTCGCAGATAAGAGGGCTGCCAGGTGAAAGATCTCCCCCTGCCTTATTTATTCCACAAACATGCATCATTTTTCATGTTTCCAAAAGATAAGGCTCCCATCAAGGGATGTGAAAGGCAGCAGCGCAGCAGGGATCGGGAGAGGATGATCAGGGAGGAAGGCTGCCTTGCGAGTCAGAGCTGTGGCTGCGAGTGGAGTGGCGCATCCACGCGTGCACAGCCACGGACGTTTCAAGATGCGCACCTCTGCAAACGGCCTCGTTCTCCATGGGGCAGAGCATCTGCCGGGCCTCTGACACCCTGCACACCGTGTCCCAGTGTCCGAGCCCCCGGCGATGTGCAGGCCCTTCTCCGAGGCCTGTGCCGGTCTCCCGGGAGTATCCCCCTCCCCTCCGGCTCTCCATCCTCCAAGCCATCGGGCTGCCTGCTTCCCCCGATTTGGCCGCGTCTCCTCCTGTGCTGGCAAGCAGGAGAAACCCTCCGCCCCGCGCACTTGGCCTGCAGTCTGTGCCTCAGCACGCAGCGCCAGCCTGACTTTCGTTCAGCCTCCTTCTCTTGGGAAGAAGAAAGTCTCTTCTATAGTTCGCCAGCCACACCTGTCAATATGGGAAGTGGGCATCGCCACGCAGCCAGCATCTTGGGCCTGCTACTGGGCTGGGCGCGTTTATGGCCGGCATCGGACGTGCTCGGAGCATGCCAATTGCATTATGCACGTCTTGGCACCGTGCGGCCGCGGCGTCTCCGCTGCCAGCTGCACTGCGCTCTCCAGCACGTCGTGCATCTTCGTGACAGCTGAATACCTGGGACCAGCGCCTCGGCGCCCCTCTTGGCAGCCCGCGCCGTCAGAAGGATGGCTGCTGGCGCCCCGTGCACACAATCGCTCACACACAGAGGAGCCACAGAAATGCACTGTCTGAGCGCCTTTCCGAGGGGCCTGCCATGCCCCGGTCGCTATGGTGAAGCCAGCCGAGCGTGGCCTGTGATGCTTCGCCACCTCGGACCGATCAAAGCCACCGAGAGTCAGACCCGGGCCCGCGGCTCCTTGTGACCTGCCTTTCCAGCTGGGGCAGGAGCACACCGCGTCCCAGCCCCCGAGGCTCCTTCCCACTGCGGGGCTGTGGAGAGGCTCTCCGACCATGGGTCCCGATTTGCATCTGCGCGGGGCTTTGCCTGAGTTGCTCCCGATATGTGCGTGGCGGGATGGCGCGTGTGGCACGTCCTCTGCCCGCGTTTCCTCCCTCGTGCTTTCGCTGGGCTCAGGCTGCTGCATGGTTGCACCCTGCTGCTCTGCTCTGGGTGACGTCTGTGCCCCTTCCTCCACGTGCAAGGGGCTCTGTCCCCCGGCGTCCCGTCACTGCGGGGTAGAGGAGACGGGCCTTCACGGCCATCTCTCCTGGGCCAGCTCAGAGCCTCAGGGATGCTCCCAGTTGGAGCAGGAGCCTCTGCAGCTTGCTCCTCTCCCAAAAGCCGGAGCAAAGCACCGCGCCATCTGAATTTGTGCCCACACTGACAGCCTGGCGCACGGGGAAGGGTAGATGCTGCCTCTCCAGTCTCGGAGCTGGCGTCCCGGCCAGGCCGATGACTGGGGGGCTCAGGGAGCCAGAGGCCTGGGCTCTCCGGGGTGGCTCCAAGCTGGCCCGGCTGCCTCCAGATGCCCAAGAAGCGCCTGAAGCCATCAGCACACCGCCCGTGTCCCCTCCAGCGGCCGGTCTGCATGCAGCCTGCTGCCGGGATCCTCCCTCCATGCCCACGGCCCGGGTGCAAGGAGGAACCGATCCCTCGTGCCCAGCTCCTCGGCGCCAGGCACGGTGCCGGCTCCGAGGAAGCGCAGCGGAGGTTACCTGGCAGCAAGGGCTCTCCTTGGGCCACCATGTCCACAGCCATGAAAGCAAATGAGGGCGTTTGATCCAAATTGCATTTCCTCTCGCAGTCGGGAGGGTGACAGCATATTAAAGCCGACAACGCTCCACGGCTGCTCTTCTGCCTGATTTTTTAATTAAAAAACTACGGAGCAAACAAATATCCTGCTCCGGAGTAGCTCTGCCGAGACCCATCGCCAGCTCCATTTCCATCCGTGCACTTCCTCGGGAAAGTTTATTTCTTAAGCAGAAAAGAGAAGACGTCCCGCCCCAGGCCCGAGCCGTTAGCATTGGGTAGAAGTTTGAAGTGAAAGGCAGCTGGCAACCTCCGCCAGCCCATGAAATGATATTAACATTTTATTATTCTAAGGTGAGCTTTTTAAAACGGAATTTTAAATGTTACCCTGCTGTTCCAGAACACAAAAACCTTTAATTTTATGCAAATGAACAGCAAGGAGCTGAGCGCTTAATGTAAACGAACACTTTCTTTGTAGGAGAGGTTGGAAGAGAAAAAAAAATTCCCAGGGATTCTTTAATTGCTGTCTGAAATTATGTAAATCCCACCGCTAGGCAGAACGCAATTATCCCGTGCCCCTCTCTGCCAGCATTGCTAATGTCTAACAAAATATCGGTGGGTGACATTTAGTCGAGGTAATGCAAATGAGAATTAATTTTTTTCCAAGACAAAGGGCAGCTAAAAGATCACCTCATTCATATACAGTAAAGGGGGGCGAAGAGAGACAAAACCAGGGGGCTCTGGCGGGGGGGGGGGCGCGGCCGCACAGGGAAGAAATGTGGCAGGGGAAAAAGTTGTGGCCGCAGAGGCCAAAGCGAGCAGGAAGAGGCCCGAGGCCCGGGGGTTTGTTCATGGTAAAGGAAATCAGTGCGTGTGTGCACACGCGTGTGTGCTGTGCTCGGGGAGGCAATGGCATAGGGAACCGGATCAAAACCCTCTTGGCTCTGCCTGGTGCTGTCTGGGGACTGCTCGTAATTCATCACCTAGTTGTGCTGATAACCACCAATAATTCTGTTACCTATTCAGACTGCAGGTTTTGCAACACAATTAGCAAAGGGGCTTCGTTAGCGCCGAGCCTTTTGTGATGGGAAGGGTGCTCGGGGGCAGCACGGGGGCGGGGCGCTCCGGTCTGAGATGTTCCCAGCTCCCCAGGTTTGCCTGGACTAGCGGCACTGCCCGGGGAACGTGCACCCCTGACGCTGGGGACAGACGGGGCCGTGTTTCGTGGGATTTCTCCTTTCTTTCTGGTTCTCAAACCCACGGTTTGCACCGCCTCCCACCCTGCGGCCCCACGAGGCAACCGCTCCTCACCTTCGTGCAGGGAACCAGAGGGAGCAAGGGGCAGGTGCCGGGTGCAGGAGCCTGGGGGTGGGCTTGGCACTGACTACCTGCAGTGGGGTTGCCCCTCCAAGCCTTCCTCCAGGCAAACAAGCACATCCTCTGACGGCCTGGGGCCACGGCCTACTGCTGCCCCGCAGAGGCAGGGACACCTGGGATGCACCTGGGAAGCACCTCCCTGTGTCTGGCGGTGCGAGGGGTCCTCCGGGCTCATGGCGAGCGGGCCCGGCCCTTGCAATCCAAGATGCGGAGTCTGCAGGATGCCGCGCCTGTCTCCAAGCTGCTGCCTCAACGGGACACGTCGATGGGATGTGCTTGGAGCTGTGCAGAGGCGGGAAACTTTGCAGGTGTGGGGCCTAAGACCGCCTTCCCACACACATGAGTAGCTGTGCACACTCAGAGGGAGTGCTTGTGCAAGAAGGTCGTGTTGTGGAAGCGTTTCCAGCAGGAATTTTCCTGGGCTGCCTTGAGAGCCATTCAAGCGTGCTGCGGGTCACACTGTTAGGGGTGCAAAAAACGTGATTCACACAATAAACTCAGAGACATTACATAGGAGCCCATGGCGTTAGAAACTTTTGGACCTGTCGCGGTCTCTCCGAGCATTTTGCAGCAGCAGAATTGCTCCTGTATGTTTCTGTAGTCAAACAAGCATGAGAGCGATGGGCTGGCACTTTCGGACGGGTGCGAGAGTCTATGCAAGCATGCCGCGAGTCTACAATGGTGGAGAGCCACTGGTTTGTAGGAGGCGGCTGGAAACAGGGCTCCGTGCACTTCCACCACCTACCTCCAGGTCTGAGGCAGCCCCGGTGCCGACTCCTGGGGCAACCGATTCCACTTCTCTTTCCGTGACACAGGAAGGCAGCGGGGAGAGAGGCAGCAGGCAGGGATCGTGCGGGACGTGGGCACCGGCAGTGAGCTGCCAGCGCAGGCATGGCCGGCCCGGGGACGGGAACCCGCACGGGAAGAGGGCTGCACGTGCCAGGTGCCCAGCGCGGTCTCAGCATGTTGGACCGGGCCGTGAAGGGCGTCTGTAACCAGGCCTCTCCCTGCAGACCGCCCACTCGCAAGCCTGGCCGGAGCCAGGCTCCGTCCCAGGGTGCCAGCCAGGCCCGGCGTGCGTCCGCGCGGCCCCATCTTTCCTCTGCCGTGCTTGTCCGACTGCCTCCAAACCGCACGCCCGCAGCCAGCTTCCGTCCGGGCTCCCCAGCGCTCAGGCATGGGCAAGTGGGAGAGGACGGGAGACTCCCCTGGAAACCTTGGACCTCTTTCCACATCTGGTCTCATGCTGCCGAAGCGAGTGGACGAAGCCTCCTTAACTGAGGGTTAGAAAATCCGTTCCAAAGCTGTCGGGTGCGAAGAGGCCTTTCAGGAACGTCCTCGCTCTGCAGCCTCCGCTCACGACGGGCTCAGTGCTGCGAGTTCCCCTAACACGTCACGGGCGCGGTGCACGCAGCGATCGCCGGTGGACAGAAAGCAGCAGCGAGGACGGAGAACACAATGGCGTTTAAAATATGTAGCTTGCTGCTGGGGCCTTTCCTCTCCCGCTCCCGCGCGGCGGCCTGCGCCTGCAGCCAGGCAGGTCAACTGCTATTTGTCAAAGGGAGCCGTGTCCGTGGCCCCAGGCGCAGCGCTGATCACAGCACTGCACCCTCTGAACTGACCCAGGCATTTAGCCTTTTCCGAGAAATATTTACAGAAAGGTCAGCAAATGCTTTGTGACAAGATGCTAGCACGTCCCTAACCCGCTCCCTTCCCGCTCGCTGCCACGCGCTGTCCTCCAGGCACAGAGCAGACCGGAGCAGGCAGCGCTCCCTGCTCGGGCTTGTGACCGACATGTCGATGCTGCGTGAGCACCGCTGGGCCCACGCGTGCTCCGGCGCGGCCCGGCCACGGCCATTTCTCCCCGTGGAAGAATCGGTGTCGTAGCGCACGCCATGCTTCACACTGGTTATCTGTGTCTGCTAATCCTTGCGGCCCCGGCCTGATCTCAGTCCTGCTGGTGCATCCGAGTCCTGATTTGAAGCTTCTTGAGATCAGGCCTATCCAACCCCCCCGTTTGAGCCATGCCCTGCGGTTGCTGGCGTCCCAGCCCCGGCTCGAGCTGTATTTTGGGCAGCCACAAGCCTGAGGGAGACGTGGGGGCCGTGATGGAGACCCGGTGCAGAGAGGACCTAGTGCAATGCTGTGACGAAGAGCAGAAGCGCGCTGCGTGCGTGCAGCAGCAGAGGAACCACGGGAAGGGGGCACAGCCGTGCCGTGGCCCACGGCGGAGGTGGAGTCCAGTTCAGGCCTCCACGAGCTCTGAGACGGACTGGGACAAACTGGAAAGTGTTCAGAAGAGAGCGGCAGGCAGGATTCGTGCCCGGGAAAGCCTGCGCCGCCGCGCACCCGAGAGGAGGTTAGGAGAGACCCTGGTCCTGACACAGGCGCGTCTCTGCTGAGAGGCGGTTTCTAGTCGCGGGATCTCTTCCAGCTGGCAGGTGAAGGCAAAGCGATCTCCGATGGCTGGAAAGGGAAGGGCGACGTGGAGATGAGAAATACCACAGAGATTTTTGTAACAGCACGGGCCACGAGCCCTGAAACCGGAGGACCCGGGGCACGGTGGACTCTCGCCTGAGCCCCGCACGCCGCAGACGGGATGCTCCCGCGCCACCAGGTCGTGCGGACGCGGGAGGGCCAGCGCTCTGCGTCCGTCCCCGGGGCAGAGCGGCTGCGCTCGGGTCTCTGCAGCAGGACCCGTGCGGGCTCCCGTCGAAGCCGTGCCGGCCGCCTTCCCCCGACGGCACCACTTAGCGCATGACCCCGCGGGCAGCCTGTCTGTCTGTCTGCGTGTCTCGCTCTCATTGTGCCCAGCGCCTCGGATCTAGGCCTGGTCTAGACCCAGGGCTGAGCCTCACGCTGTGCCAGTTGGGGGAGAGGTGCAAGGGCAGGAAACCCCAGGCCCGTCGGCCTCACGCACCAGGCAGCAGGAGGAGGAGGAGGTCCACGGGGACATGCCGCACCGCGATGCGCCAAGCGGATGAAGGCAGCTCCGATCAGGCCACAGCCCCAGCCCCAGCCCCAGCCCGCGCTGCAGGAGCGGTGTCCATGCATTGCAATTGCAAGCAGGGTGGGAAGAAATGCACTCCAAATGTATGATTACAGGAGGGTTTTTTAATTTTATGTCGGTGGCTGAGTTGTGCTCTCCCTCCGAAGGATTAGAGGGATAATTCTATTACCATTTAGTAACAAGATTAAAAGAGCCAGTTATCCAGTTACAGAGGCCTGTGGAAACGAGTGGTGGCATGCTAGCGGTCTGGGGATACGGGCCGGTCCGTGACTGATGCACCCCGTCACGTCGGAGCGCAGCGGGGAGCACGCGGGGACTCCGGGGCAGGAAGGACACGGAGGGAGAGCATTTCCGTGGGGAGCGCGGCGCGGCGCGGCCGGAGAACAAGGAAGGCAGGGAAAATAAAGTGGCGATGACGGCTCCGCAAAGCAGCTGAGCGCAGGTGCCTCAAGCAGAGCTGGCTCTAGGGGGGCTGAGACTCTGGACGGGGAGCCCAGGCCTGGTGACTTCCACCCCGGCCATTAATGAGCAGTTGCACAATTCATCAGCTCGCTCCTTGCTCCAAGCTACCTGCAAGCCTCCGCCTCGGGCATGCCCCAGCCCAGGCCACGGCGAGGTTAGCAACACGCTGGTGCGGCCGGTCGCGTAGGGTGCTCGGTGTCCACAGGCCTCGTGGAAGCAAAGCGGCACGGACGGTGATGGTGCCTTACACACCAGGCCAACACTGCCTGGTGCTTCGCAGTGCAGTTCAGGGGATGGCCGAGCACTTGAACTTGAAACGGGCTTTTCATGAGTGTTCATGCTGGTCAATCTTGTTCCCTAAAATATTAGCAGCAAGTGATTGCCAAGGGGCCGTGGACATGAGCGGGGGGGTGCGCTGATGAGCGTGGACGGGGAGGTGGCTCCAGCGTGGACCCGGCCCCCTCCCGCCGTCTGAGACCTCCCTGCAAAGGGAGAAAAAGGCAGTGCACTTTACACCCAGACAAATAGCCTGAAAGCAGCCAGGGCTAAGAACTAGCAATCACTGGCACTGTTGTGTATATCGTCTGTGCTGATTAACTGATTAATTGATATTTAATTGATTGCCCTGTCAGCACAGGACTTTAGCATGCCCTGATTGTCTCACTGACTCTTATTAAAATGTCTGAGGAACATTTAGTATAAATCCATAGAAACTGTAGAAACAAAAGGCGGGGAAAAAGGTGCTGGCGGTAACGAGGAGCTGAGCCGTGCGGCCGCCCAGGCAAGGTGCCGACGTGGGGGGCAGGGGATGCCCACCCGCACCCTGAGGACAGCCTCGCTGCCTCGGCAAGAATAATTGTTGGGAAGAAAACGAAGTTCCCCTGATTAGCTGAGAGCAGCAGATCCCTGTTCTGATTGCATCCGAGCCCGCAGCGCCTTCCTTGCTACTTCAGGGCATCCTAATTACTTCCCAGCATTTGCACGATGCAAGTGCGACGCTGTTTGTGTCTCAAAGGCGATGCCGGGGAACAGGGTGCCCAGTGCAGTCGGCTCCTGCCCAGCCGCACGCCCCTGCGTCCTGCACCGCAGGCGTGCATTTCAGCTCGCAGGCGGCGTGCAAGCCCCGTGGGCTGCCCGTTGCCAGGAGCTGCTTTGGGCCCAGCGAAGCAAGCGCCCCGTGCCCAGGTGCGCTGCGGGGTTCGCCCTCCGCTCAGGCCGCTGCCCGGCTTCAGGGGCCCGGGTCCGTGTCCGTACAGCCCTTGTTTTCATGGTTGTCAACAGCTCCTCTAAAGTCTTCCCTCTTGGTAGAGTTACAGCCTGTAGCAATCTGTCCTTTTCTCCTCAAACAAGCCCTTTATAGGCTTGTTCTTGTTAAATTTATGGGTTGTTGGGTGAAACATTAGGAAACATTACATCAAAAATGTGGAAAGCTTCTCGCGGTCTGAACCGAGGGCCGTGGCAAACACTGGCTGCTGAGATATGGCTCTGACAAGCCTTTTCTTCACCGGGACCAGAGCTCCTAAATAATACTGGCCAGCGCGAGAGGCCCGGACGGACGGGGGCTTTGCCTGGCGGCTGGCGCTTGCCTGGCGGCATGGTCCCAGGACCCCCGGCGCCGCCGCCTGATTAATGAAGCTACGGGGGACATTGTGGAGCAAGCAGATCTGTAAAAGGCAAGCAAGCAGGTGCGGTGGCAAAGCCTCAGAGCTCGCCGCAGGGACAACGCTGCAGCCGGGCTCGAAACCAAGTATGAAAAATTCCAGATTTACATTTGGAATTGAATTTTCAGGCGAGTCACCAGACAATTGTAACAACGTTGTCGTGGTGCATTAGTTTAATGTCCACTTGAATCCCTGACCCCAGGGGCTGAAAAGTACCGAGTCTAGAAACAGATGATATTTTCCATGCAACATGACAGAGGGGCTGTGGTCGCCTCTAAATGCAATTTTACGTTCACTTATGGAAATGCATTGTTCCTTGGCTACTTTAAAAAAGAAACCAATATATGTTCTCTTGAAAGGGGTTAGACCTCAATTATTTTAAAGCCATTGTGTAGGGAAGCAGTGACATTAGCTGACAGCATTACAGAGCTGTACCAATGCTACCCCCTTGTGACCAGAACCTGTGAATCGACTCGTGCTGCTCGCGCCTCTCGTGCCGGGGTGGCTGGAGCGTGGGGAACCCCTCGCCGGCGACGACGGGGCAGCACAGGCGGATCGCGGAGGTGCTGCGCTGCTCAGCCCCGTGGCAGCTGGATCCACTGTGAATCGCCGCCCCGGGCCTCGCCCCTGGACCGGGCTGGGGTTTCTGCGCTTGCTCTGCCTCTCGAGCAGAAGGAAGCGCTGAGATGGGGTCTGCAGAGCTGTGTCCTCGCCAAGGGACGGAGCGAGGTGCAAATCCTTGGAGACCAGCGTGAGGCTCTGCCCGGGCGGGCTTCTGGGCCTGGCATTTATGGGCTAGCCCGAGGCAAAGAGCAAAGGCAGGGCGCTGGCCGGGACCTGCCCTGGGGTGGGCACAGGCCTGCTCCAGGACTGCAGGTCCAGCGCTGCACCCCGCAGCCGGGTCCTGCCTCGCTCCCGCCCCGGGGTCCGCGCCTCACCGGAGCGTTTGTCAGCGCTGGTGTGACTTCGCCCCGTGGGAAGGGGCCCGAGGCAGAGCCTGGGCGTTGGGTCTAGCCCTGCCAGGCAGCGTCGGGCTCCGTCTCTCTGCATTCGCCTGCTCACTCTTTGCATCTTGTTAATGAAAAGCATGGATGTAATTTCAATTAAAGATAATTACATATTTAAACTTAACATTAAATTCTGCACTAAAACAGAATTGCACGGAATCGCAGCGTGCAGCCGTGCTGCAAGGCAGCTCACGGGGGGAGACACTCTCCCGTGAGCCGGCACATCCTGTCAGCAGGATGCCTCCCCGCGTCCTCGCCGCTCTGGACAGGCGGGTTGAGTCCCAGCCACCCCCAAGCTGTACCAGCTGCTCTCTGAGCAATGTAGGCCGCAGCCTAGTGCCTCTGCACCGGCCCCTCTTGCAGCTGCCAGCCCACTCGGTGGGCACACGCGGGCCCTGGTGCAGCCCTGGCACACCTGCTCGAGTCCCGGAGCCCAGTGACGCCCGCTGCCATCCTCTCCTGGAGACCATCACAGAAGCAGCAAGCAGGAGGAGAGGGGTGGACCGAGACTCTGCACATGCGGGCCAAGCTGTTTGGGACAAACAATGGGGACCGAAGTGGGGAACTGCTTGCTTTGTCTGCTCCCCGCTGCACAACGGAGATGGGGCCAGCAGCTCCGGCCCCACTGCGCCTGTCAGCATCGAAGGGCCGGTGCTGGACCGAGGGAGGAGGGATATCTGGCTTCTTGTGGCTTGTTGTTTTCTAGCTCGAGAACAATTAAAAATAGCTGGGGGAGCGTAGGTGGGCTGGCCTGTGAGTGGCATAACGCCTGCTAATTAGCAACTGGGTTTTAAAGCCGCAGCTGTTTTGCGGAGCTGCGAGAAGTCTCCAGCCCAGGCAGGAGCCCGTCCGCTACCCGAGCGGGGACGTCTGCGCAGGCCGTGAGCTCCTGCAGGGCACCGGGAAGGGAGCGCACACTCTCGTTAGCAGGGCACCACCTGTGCGGGATAGCGGTGCCCACATGCCTGCCTGTGAGGTGCAGCGTGGGCTGCTCGCGGGGCATCCACGTGTGTGCAGACACATGCGGTGGGGAGCAGGCCACGGCCTTGCAGGATGAGCAGCCTGTTCCCCGGTGCCCCCGGCACTCAGACACTCTGGTGACCTGGACCGAGCCCTGGGATTGTCCCCTGGGCAAGGGCTGGGGTCTGAGTGTCAAAGAGCATAAAGCGGTTGCACCCCAGAACCGGGCAGGGAGCTTGCGTGGGGGTGGAGAGCAGGGACCCTCGGCACGCCCGGGGCAAGGGGCAGAAGCACGTGGCTTCCCAAGCTCCGGTCTGGCGGCCTGGGCAGCAGGAGCAGGGCAATGTGCCTGGGGCCGGCGTGGCCCACGCAGAGAGAGTGAAGAACGCCGGCCTGGATGCTGCCCTCGTTCAGTTCCAGGGTGAACGCCCCCGTGGGGCCTTGGCTGCTCTCGGGCCCGTCTGGGAGGTGCCGGCGACCTGGGAAGAGGTGCTGTCCCATGGCTGCTCCGCGCCGCTGGGGTCCGTGCTCAGCCAGAGGGATGAGGCGGGCGGCCCGACAGGAGCTCCGAGTCCCGCTGAGGACTGAGCAGCGGGGCGGAGGATGCCCCCTGAGTCCTGTGTCCAGCTGTGGGCCCCCACTGCAGAAAGGATGTGGACACTGGAGAGAGTCCAGTGGAGGGCAAGGAAAATGGTTGTGGGGCTGGGGGACAGGACTGGTGAGGAGAGGCTGAGGGAAATGGGCTGATTGAGTCTGCAGAAGAGAAGACCGAGGGGGATTGAATAGCAGCCTTCACCTCCCTGCGGGGGGGCTGCAAAGAGGATGGAGCTGGGCTGGTCTCAGTGGGGGCAGGTGATAGAACAAGGAGCAATGGGCGCAAGCTGCAGCAAGGGAAGTTGAGGTTGGATATTAAGAAAAAATTTCTCCCGAGGAGGGTGGTGAAGCGCTGCAACAGGCTCCCCAAAGAGGCTGTGGACCCTCCATCCTTGGAGGTGTTTAAGACCCAGTAGACAAAGCCCTGGCTGGGATGATGTAGTTGGGGCTGGTCCTGCTCTGAGCAGGAGGTTGGACGGGATGTGACCCCTGAGCTCCCTTCCAGCCGTCTTCATCGGTGAATCTGTGACTACGATGCAGGCCCTGGCACCAGGCCCCGCGCAGGCTGCGGCCCCCAAGCCGACCTGCTCCTTCCAGCGCGCCAGGGCGCCTGCTCGCTGCTAAATGATTGCTGTTATCAAACTCTGACAAGTAGCATTAAAATTTATTAGCCAGCATAAAGTTTTATTTAAGGGATGGCTAGAGATTTAGTGGGCTTCGCGAGCCTGTGCTTCGGCTCTCTGTGTCACTCCTAATAACCACTCGACGTGCCGACACCCTGCCTCTGGTGAGACCGGCTTGGGCACTTGGCCATCTCTGCACCGGGGCGCGGACACGTCACGCGTGGCGCAGGGGAGGGTTTCTCTGGCTCCTTCCCCTGCTTCCTTTGCAGAAGCCGAGATTCGGGACCCTCCAGCCGGCACCCCTGTTCCCTGGAGCCCTCCTCCCTCGGCGAGATGCGGTATTATGCAAATCCTCCTGACAAGGTCCTCCCTGCTTTTGGGGAGGGAGCCGTGGCAGCACTTTCTGGTAATCGGGTTGGCAATCGTGAAATGCACAACGTGCCGGCTGCCGCCTAAATCCCGGAGCCACTAATAGTTTCCTGCCTGCTAAA
>NW_017729011.1:26190464-26201041 GCF_001723915.1 Gavialis gangeticus
CACCCCTGTTCCCTGGAGCCCTCCTCCCTCGGCGAGATGCGGTATTATGCAAATCCTCCTGACAAGGTCCTCCCTGCTTTTGGGGAGGGAGCCGTGGCAGCACTTTCTGGTAATCGGGTTGGCAATCGTGAAATGCACAACGTGCCGGCTGCCGCCTAAATCCCGGAGCCACTAATAGTTTCCTGCCCGCTAAATCCCTCCTCGCGTTGTTTAACTTTTAAACCCAAGGCATATTCCCAATCAAAGAGGCTCTGTGTCACGCTCAGTCCATCTCAAAGAGCCTGGAATTAACATCTCTTCATGGCTCAGCAGTGCCTGCTGCACTGAGCTACTGCACTTTCCTTATTAATATTTATGACGAGGAGAGAAAGTTGCATAAATCTTAGTTGATACTTAATTAAACCCCACTTCTTTGGATTCCTTCCCTTTCAGCCTCACTTAGTGGGGCCTGTGTGACTATTAGATGCTCATCCTGCAAAGAATAGGCTGCTCACGCCGTCGCACACACAGGGCTAAATAGGATTTAATGTCCGCGGCCACCCCTGCTTATCTCCACCGAGTGTTCCCCCTTTCAACCAGCTTGCTTTTGTCATCTCCGTCTTGCCTGGCTGTAGGCTGGGGTTTAAGATTATAAAAGCCCCATAGGCTAATACGATCCGGCGCTAAAAGCACAAGCCCAACGGCAGCCTTTTTTGTTTTGTTTTTATCTGTGTCTCGCGTCTGATCCGTGGCGTGATTCATAAGAAAACAGTTAACACGCCGCTGACATATCTTTGATACAATGATCATACAGAGGAAACAGCTTGACCCCTGAAGGTTCTCTCGTACGGCAGGATTGACACTTCACATTGACTTTGCTTCAGGCTTATCAACAAATCTAAGCCAATTTTATTAAAGAGCCGTGTGTGGTGTGTGGAACATGCCAGTTAGAGACAACTTTATTTATAGACGGCTCAGGAGCACAGCCAATGTTTGTTTGGGTTTCCTTCTCCTTCCAATTTGGGGGTGGTTGTTTTTTTGCTGGGAAATTCACCTTGTGCTAATAAACACAGACCTCTGATTAAGGCTGGAAAATGGGGCAGAGCCAGATACCCCGTGGCTGTGCTGGGGGGAGGCAGAGGGGCCATCGGATCCCCCTGCGAGGATAATGAGGTCTGTCGATGAGCAAGTGGCGGTTGGCGTGAGATGTAAAATGTAGCCGTTGTGGTCTCTTGCCGCGGTATTGTGGCAGTAAATCACGTCAGAGTTAGTGCAGAGGTAATTACTCGCGCTCGCCCTCCCCCGTGACGGATTCAATCAGACCTGATTTGCTGGAGTCAAACATTTGGAAAGTCTTCCCGACACGAGCGTGGCAGGCGAGGGAGCCGATGGCAGTGCCAGGGCTCTGCCACCACACACCACGCAGAAACCAGGTACTTGGCAGGGGGGTTCAGAGAGAGATTTAATGAATGTAGTGATGGGTCCCAGAGGATGCTCGCGGGTTGTGGAGGCTCTTCCCTGGGCACAAGATGCCTAGGTCCGGCGCTGAGCTCTGGAGACCACTTGGGCATGTGGCGCTGAGATGAGCAGGACAGATGAGCCCAGGGAGGCAGCCGCAAATGCACGTGGGTGTCCGCAGTGCCCCCATCGTGGTGCTCCTGAGCCTCTCGTGTGCCTACACCAGGAGCGGTACGCGGGGCTCCCTCCTGTCCATGCCTGTGGGCCCGTGGGAGGGTGCTGGGTCCCCACCAGCATGGGAAGGGTGCCTGTGGGAAAGACAGGGGAAAGACATACAAAAAACTAGAACTCTTGGTTCCAAAGTGATACCTTTTATTAGACCAACTGGAAAATGGCAAGAAAATTGTCCTTTTCTGCAAGCTCTTGGGATCAAAGTCCCTTTGTCAGGCTCTGGGAAAAGCGTAGATGGTACAAGATGGTAAAAAGTCCCCATAGGTAGGAAATAAACTTTATTTTTGCACAGAGGGAGCTGAAGATGGATTTTGGATTTTGGATTTTAAACTTCATTGCAGACCAACAAGGAAGTTTTTTTGCCTCCCTGCCTGCCATCTGACACCTCCAGGGAAGGACTTCTACCTGCTCAACACATCAAAGAGCCGCTCAACACAGCTCACAAAGACCCTCATGGACCCAGAGGGACAGACTTCCATCTTAAGTTCCCTCCCAAAAAGTCCTTGGGATGGAAGCAGGCTGTCCATGGGAGGCTGTGCTCCCAGGAGGCCTTGAACCACCACTGAGACTAGGGTGGCTGCTTCACTACCGCGTGCTGAGAAATCATGGTGGGTCGGACCCCAGACTCCCACGCAGTGCGTCCTGCTCTGGGCAATCGCTGCCACGAGCCAGCTGCTGCTCGGGATGGTGGGGAGGAACATCAAACCGGGGACACATTGGTCCCGGCTGCTCCCAGCCCGCTATGGGCTGCAGCATGGGGGGCACGTAGCAGCGGGAGCCCAGACTGTAGAGGTCCTGATTCCTGTAACCTGGGGTAGACCCCAGCCCCAGGCCTGTGCCCCACAGGGCCTGCAGCTGAGACCAGGGTAGAGCCCAAGCCTGAGACGACCCCTCCACAGAGCTGACGTTCATCATTGATGCCTCAGACAGCCGGGACATTGCTTAACATCCCCTGTGCTCAGCACCTGCGCCAGCATAGTCTCATCTAGGGGCTGAGGGCTGAGCCACCTCAGCTGCAGCCCAGGCAGGAGGTCCTGGGCCTGCCGGGGCAGCGAGTACATGCAGTGAGCCCTGACTTTGCAAACTCGGCTTCCATTATCAGTCACATCCTCCCACCCACCTCTTCACTCTACCCAAATTTGACACCACAATGAAAAAAGATTAGGAGCATTGACAGGCCTGCAAAGGTGACAGCTACAAAGAAATATGGAGCAATCACATTGTCAGAGTGCCTATTAGGAACCTAAAAAACCTCAGCTCGCCTGCACAAGCAAACCTGATTTATTGCACTGCGCAGTTCATGAACTCATCAGTGGTTTTGCATGGGGAAGAGATGGATTTTCTCGCCAACGTTTATGGTGTGAGCAGACTGTCCTGCCACTTGTTTGGTGCTATCACAGCCACACCGCCAGCAGGGGAGGGAAGGGTAGCAGGGCTGGACCCTCGCTCGAGCTCGGGCAGAGCCTCGCATTGCAGAGTCAGTCAGTGGGAGAGCAGAGCCTGTGACCAGCAAGGCTCCTCTTGCAGGACCGAACACGCCACTGGGTCAGAAACTCTGGCTGTCCCACCAGAGCACCTGTCCTGCATGCTTTCTTGACAGCCATCCAGGTCAGAGCCTTCTCTTGCCTTGGGGTTGTTCAGCGCCTGGCACGAGGGGGCTCACAGCTGTCACCGGGGTGCAGACAGTGAAAACCATTTCATGGAGCTATGGAACGAGCCTGTGGCCTGTGGAGAGAAGCCCACACCTCGCACTGGACAGCCCTCTTGGCAGCCCAGGTGCAGCAGGAGGGAAGGTGCAAGGCATGGGAGCCGGTCAGGCTCTGGGCTCTTGCTCCCTTGTTGGTTGCGCGGTGCTGCCTACCCTGACGGGACCTGCTGGCAGGTGCCAAGCGGAGGCTACGAGAGCGGCGGATGCAGCTGAGAGGCCTTCCCTGTAGCTGCTTCTTGTCTTTCACAGCCCCTGACCAAGCAGGCACCCTGTGACCGCACGCCCGCCTGCCCGGCCGTCACTCCGATGAGATCACTCCCCGCCAGACACCACGCGGGCGCCCAGCACCAGCCGGCCACTGCCCTTTGCACATCCCCATCCCAGGGCTCTCGGCTCCAGAGACTCGGAGGTGCAGCTGGACACCAGGGCCCCAGCACAGAGTTTCCCCCGGACCCGTGGGCCCTGCCAGCCATGGCAGCTCATGTCTTGGCTGGGGGCTCAAGCAGCTGCCATGTGCGGTATGAGGATGTGGCTGTGAAAGCCCAGTGAGCAGCTCCTCTCCCTCCCAGGGCCTTGCTCAGGCCCAGCTTCCCTCGCTCACAGACAGCCTGAAGCGTGCGGTGAGCTGGTGCCCAGGGCCGTCAGGCTCCCAGGTGCTCGGCCGCGTGGTTCCCCAGGCCGCAGCCTCCTCCACATGGCACATCTCAGGCTCTCATCTGGGAATCTGCATCCTGTCCAGACCCAGGCACTGCTCACTCCCGTGCCTGCAGTGGAGGCACTGCCACCCCACTGCCAGAGCCGGACACGGGAGGTGACACGTGGCGGGGCACGGTGTGCAGATTGGGCAGCCTCTCCAGGCTCCAGGATCCTGGAAAGAGCCCAGTCCTTGGCCAGGAGGGCTTGGCTGCCCAGGGTAGAGACGTGGCGGAGGTGCTGGCTTTTGGACACAGGCTGTCCTGCCCTGTGTGGGCTCAGCCCCCACACCCAGCGCCCTGTGGAGCTGTGAGGGACTCACCCCATGGGTCCCATCCAGCCTGGCCTGGCCGTCGGGTGCCTGCATGAGCCGGAGCCCAACCGGGACCCGCTCTCCCCTCCCTGAAACACGCCAGCTTCCAAGGGCCCCGTGCAGATGGGAGCAGCTGAGCGGCGAAGGGTGGTGATTGCCTTCCTTTCACTTGTAACAGAGACCTTTATAACTCTCTGGGGAGGGAAGAAACAATAATGCTCCTTCATGGATGAAGTGCTCTGAATAAAGTGTATATTTTTTAAAATACTAGTTCTACAGTTATTGAAACAAATTATGGTTAAATGCCTGCACGGCATTGCAAGGGGGCTAATTTGCTGATAAAAAGCGCCCCCAGTTAAGCCCTCAGCCATTATTTTGGCATTAGCATTTGTTAGCAGCCCCCAGGACCACAGACAGAGGTGGATTTCCATGTCCACCCACAACCTGCCCTGCTCCGTGCCCCCCACAACACCAGCTCCTGCTTAGCCGGGGGCACCAGTGTCCATGTCACCAGCAGGATGTGAGCGAGCCCGGAGGCAGGTGTGCAGCCAAGAAGGTCAGGGCACTTCACAGCCCGACTGGCACAAGCCACGGCACCCCGGGCACTGGCTCTGGCAATGAGCAGAGCCACCCGTGGTATTGTCTCTGGTGCCACCCTCAGCACCACATGACACCAAGCCCTGGGGGGACTGGTGAAGACTGCCCAGCTCCGGGGAAGGCAGCCACCACATCCAACCCTGGGACAAATCCTCATGGCCACAGCGGCCACGGCCAGCTCTACAGGCGGGGGCGGGGGGCAGGGTGTCATGGCAGCCTCGTCCCCTTGGGCTGGTGCCGGGGTGGGGTTGCCCGCACATGGCCCGTGCGCCAGCTGTGCTGTGGAAATGCAGGGCCAGTGCAGCAAGCTTTGGGCTGCCAGTCTGGCCACTCTCCCATCCTCGACACCCCTGGATGGACACAGCCCTGGGACTGGCACAGGACATGCAGCCAGGGCAGGAAGGGCATTGGCATTGGCACACCTGGCCCCTGCTTCTACACCCCGCAGCAGGCAGGGCCTGGCCCAGGTGTGCACGTGTGTACAGGTGCGTGTGCAAGGGGTGATCCAGTTGGACAGCACCGGCAGCAGGAAGCCACGCGGGTGCCGTGGGAGGGGCTGGCCAGCCCGGAGAGCTGGTGTACATGGCCCCAGGCCCCCGCAGGGGCGGCAGCTGCGCCGGCTCGGACACAGCACGGGGAGGGTCAGCCGGGCCAGGCCGGCCCCCGGGGATGAAGGCACCAGGCGGCCACGGCAAGCTGGGCTGCAGCGTTTTTTGTGTGCTAGAGACACTGTTGTCATAGCAACACTACTCCGATCATATCATAGCCAGGAAAAAAAGCAGTTTTATTATCACCATGAATCTTCCTAAATTAACCCCTTGCATGTCTGATTAGCCCGGCGCCTGGGCTGGAATAGCGGCACGCTCGTTAGAGGTGGGGCTGTTGTGGGCTGGGGTGGAAGCCACGGCCGCCCTGTAACGCCCCGGCCCCGTCTCGCTGCTGCCCATGCAGCCCCTCGGGGATCTCGGCGCAGTCGCCCCTATGCCGGGTCTGCCCCGCTGGTGCATCGCTGGTGCTTTGAGGCCTCCCGGCCTGTCCCCCACTCTGTCCAGAGCAAGCCGGGCGAGAAGGACCACCCGCCTTGCCCATTGCCTCATTGCCAAGTCATTAAATGTTCTCGATGCTAACTTGTGAGAGAGCGAACGGTTCTGATTCCCAGGCACGCGTGACGCCCTCCCACGAGGCCCCAGCCTGGGCGATCTTCCGGCATCCCTGTTCCCTTATTGCAGGAGCAGGTTTCTGCCTTAGCAAAGCAAACGTCCCCTGTCCGCCACGGGCATAAGGCCGTCAGGGGAAGAGCGAGGCATGTTCACTGCACCTCGCCAATGCTTTGTATGAATCTGGGCCCTTCCCAGAGCTGACATGTCTGCAAACTGGTGGAGGGGGCTTCCTCTCCATGGTGCCATCGCAGGCGTGTGGGTAGCATGGGGTGCAGACCTGTCGGCCAAGCAGCCGGTGCTAGGGCAGGGAGCACCGGACAAGCCCCGGCAGACCCAAGGGCTGCCCGGACCACAGGCAGGGGTCTTGCCCCTGCCACGAGGTGCAAACTGAAGCCCTGCTCAGAGCGTGGGCCCAAGGCCCTGGCTACAAACCAGTCCCTGGTCACTCAGGCAAGCAGGGCAGGAGGCCACACGGCTCCCTGTGTGCTGCTGGTGCAGAAACCGGGGTCCTGAGCCCAGCAAACCTAACAGGTCATTAGGCTAAAGCTGACATTTGGCCTAATTAGTGGCAGCAACACCTGCCACCCCCAGAGCAGCTGCACTCCTAGAAACCTCCACGGCTGCTCCTCGCCAAGGAGGGAGAAGCGCAGACCTGGGTGTGTGTGCAGGGCGCAGGCTCCGCGTCCACCGTGGCGCAGGGACGGCCCCTGGGGAGGGTGCAGCAGGCCCTGCTGCCCTTGGCTGGGCGCGAGGGCAGGGGTAATTAGGGAGAGGCGCCGCGGCGACAACATGCAATGAGATGCTAAAAACCTCCCCTCCAGACTCAAGTAAATCAGACGTGACTTTGACAAGGTGAAACCAAAGTGATGAAACCAATCCATTCTGCTTGGGGAATCGATCTCCCCCAGCAGGGAGTAGAGAGGCCATCGATTCACAGCCTCAGCAGTCAAGGAATGTCAAGCTGCCTGATCTAAATTTCTATATGCATCACTCCAGGTTACATGATGGAGAAGCCCACCACGTGCCGGGCTCTCGCCCGCTCCGGCTCTCTGCTCCGGCGCTGGCTGCAATTTACCAGTTTAAAAAAAACCTGCGGTAGCAATTTGTGGGGGAGGTGGCTGCCCCAGAGAGCCCACGCGCCCCCTTGGCTCTGCACTCAGCTGAGGACAAGCGCAGGTGCCTCAGGAAGTGCCTTGAACCAGCAACAGAAAAATAGCTTTGCCCTTAGAGAGCGCCTGTCGCCTGCCGCGTCCTGCCTGGCCGCCCCCATGGCCCTCCTAGCAGGCCAGAGAGGTGGCTAATGAATTAGGAGCAGAGAGGAAGGCAGGTGCCCACGGTGGTGGGTTTCCTTCCTAGGCTTCGCAGGGCCCTCATGCCATGATCTCCCCGTGTTGCATGTGCTGTCATTTCTGAACACACGGGCATGTGCGTGCACGCTCAGCTGAAGACCGGTGGTGCTCAGTTGCTTCATTGTAGCAAGGAGGAGATTTGCCGTGAGCTTGCCACACCTTGCCACCCATCCCTGGCGTGGCTGGCACAGGCCATGCACTCGCCTGGTCCCCAACACGACCCACCTGCAGGGTCCGGGGGTCCCACAGCCGTGGGACTGGCAGGGACCTGAGGGGTCACGTCTAGTCCAGGC
The DNA here is from genome assembly GCF_001723915.1 of Gavialis gangeticus. Classification (NCBI taxonomy): domain Eukaryota; kingdom Metazoa; phylum Chordata; order Crocodylia; family Gavialidae; genus Gavialis; species Gavialis gangeticus. Next base: position 26,198,246 of record NW_017729011.1, read on the forward strand.
CCTGCCTAAGGCAGGATCAGTCCTGTGCAAACCAGCCCAGACAAACCCGGTGTGCGACCCCGGGGAATTTCCTCCATTTCTGGTGTCGGTGGCATCTAGCTTCTGCGCTCCCCTGGCCGCTCCTGGGCGGGAGGGATCCGGTGAGGCTCGGGGCCAGGCAGGACCAGTCGACGGAGCAGATGGCGCCCGGGCGGCTGCGGGTGATCTGCACCTGGGAAGCTGGCAGGGCTGAGAGAGCGAACTGTGTCCTCGCTGTGAGAGCAGGTGTCGCCATTAACTTTTCATTTTTTGGGATGAAATATTGATGAGGGAACATGGCTCTGGCTGTGCTGAGCCGCGGCCAGTGGCCGCGCAACGGCGCCTACGGGGGAAGCTGGGGAGTGCGGGGCTGGGGCAGGGCCATCGGCCGCTGTGGCTGTGGGGCCAGCCGGGGCCCTCGGTCATGCCCGCGTGAGAGCAGATGTCTGTCTCTGGGGAGAGGTGGAGAAAGGCGATGAGCTCTGGAGACCTGCAGGCTTGCGTTGTGTTTTACCACTTCTCTGGGACTGGCAGGCTTCACGGCCAGGGGCATTTTCTGCTTTCAGCTCCCAGCCGGAGGTGGGGACGGGCTATCAGGGCCTGGCCGAGGGGAGACGGGGACGTGGAGCTGAGATGAGCTGAGTCTGCAATGGTTTGGTTGGGGTTTGCCCTGCCCAGCTGCCCCCGGCCCCAAGAGGGGAGGCCTGCCCAACTCTGGGCATCCTCTGCACGCCTGCCCTCCCGGAGGGGTTTCTGCATCCTCTCAAGGACGAGGCCACCGTTGCATCAGCGCAGCGCGGCAGCGAGCTCTCCGCACTCGCCCTCATTCGAGCATGGTCTTTGTGGAGTCAGGCACAGTTTGCACCCTGGAAGCAACCTGGACGGACTTCTGGCCTGATATTGTTTAATCCAACCTGCGATACTTAGGTCCGACTGGTCAGGCGTCGTGCGTTCGTCGGTGCAAGCATTTCTGGAAGAGATGGTGCTTTCTTGCCAAGCTGGCATTGGGTCTCCTCGAACATGCATGCACCGGGCGTGGATGTTCAAACCTCTGCAAACACGTGGCGCGGAGGCTGAAGCCTGGATGCTTTGATCCAGTCTAGCCCCAGGGCTGCAGCAGGAATGATCCAGGCCAGGTCTCTCCCGCATCCTTGTGCCCCCGGCCTCTTCCTCGCTTGTACCCAGCTCCAGGGACTGAATTGCACCAGCAAAGGCCTCTTGCACGCGGGAAAGCATGGCTGCGCTGCGCGCCGGGCTGGGACCGTGCTCTCCTGAGGGATGCCCAGGGCTGGCGGGGACGCCGGCGTGGAGCGCCCCTCTCCCACCAGCCCGCCAGCGAGCACCGCCGGGGCAGGGGGCTGCCGGGAGCCTGTCGCCGACTCTGCAGCCCGTGGAGCAGGCCACACGTGGCAGCAGGGAAAAGCAGGCTGGTATCAGTCAAATAATCCCCCTCATTAGTCTTCTGGAAACCCGAAGATAAGGCGGTGAAAGGGACAGCTGCTCCTTCTGTTGTGAAGTGGGTGGGGGTTTCCTGTAGCAAATTTGTCAGTGACAGGAGAATTTCCCACATGAAGGATTCCTCCCAAGCACCTGACGGCACGGCTCAGCTACAGCCCAGCGTCGTCGAGCCCGCAGCGCGTGGCCCCCGGGCTCTGGGCAAGGGGGCGCGGCACAGGAGGGCCACCCCTGCGCCCGGGGCGCGCGCTGCCCCCCTCGGCAGGGCACCGGGCCCCTGGGCTCAGAGACGCCCCTGCGGAAAGGCCCTGGCAGGGCCCGCGGGCCCGGGGCAGGGGGCAGCTGGAGCTCGCGCCCCCCGGGGGCTTCACGCACGGCTTGAGCTGGCTTGATACCAGGGCACCTTGGGCGAGCCGCAGAGGGAACGTGAACCCCTGACCCGGGACCACTCTGCTGTGACCCCCCGTGCCCGTCTGAGACATCGCAGAGGTGGGGGCACACCACGTCCTGTCGGAAGAGGGAGGTTTTTGCACGTGCTTTTCTCTCTGGGAATATGTTCTTGAAAGCATCGCAGGTCCCCTTCTAGCAGCCCTAGCATCCACACGCACACGACCGCGGGGTAGTGGACCGGTTTCGGATTCCCCCGTGCTCCGCCCTGCCCCCTTGCAGCATGGGAGCCAGGCGGCAGCATCCTGCCAGCACACGAAACCCAGTGGAACCAGTGGCGCTGACCAGCCGAGTTCCCATCGCCGCTGCTGGAAGCGCCAGGCAGAAAGCAAACGGCCCCAGCGGCGTGGCTGTCCGGCGGCCTCCCCGTCTGCACCGTGCACGGCATGACCGTGATCGCTCGCTGGCGCGAGAGCAGCTGGGTGTAACTCGGCAGGGCCCCTTTAAGACGCCTGTCTCGTTCTGCTCCCTCGAATGCATCACGGGCTGACAGGCAGATTTGGAAAGGGAGAAGTGCCCGTGAACAGGATCATTCTTTATGCAGAACACACCGCGGCTGAGGCCTCGCAGCGCGATGCATCGAGCGAGCGGCGCTTCGGTAAAGTTCTGCTTCCTGCAGAAATCCTGACGTGGGGGATTCAGGGATGCGAAATGCCGGCAGCGCGCGGACCGAGCCCAGCGCCTGCACACCGCCTTGCGTGCAGGGCCTTGCACTGTCCAGCCCCTTGCAGCCTCTCGCGCTTGGACTTGCAGATTAAGTACTGTGTAACAGGATTACACTTGGAAGACTTGTTTCCAAGTAGCAAATAGATGTCCCATATTATTCTTTACTCTAAGCAGTTGTTGTTATATCTTATTCATCTGGAAAATAATTTC
>NW_017729011.1:26201052-26202877 GCF_001723915.1 Gavialis gangeticus
CAGTTGTTGTTATATCTTATTCATCTGGAAAATAATTTCAAACAGCCATGAAAACAGCGGATTTCTCTCTGTTAAAATGATAGTCAGAGCCCAGGCCGCTGACACACAGTAACATGATTCACTTGGACAGTTACTGACTGCACATTCAATTCATTTCTTCTCTAGAGCACCAAGTTATTATCTGAAATGCACAAGGTGTCTGGGGGTAACATATGATCAGCCAGGGATGCTTTTGACGGCTTGAAGAGCAATCAATAAAAATTGTCTCCAGCAGTTTTGTGGAGTATGGAAGTTGGTAGTGAAATGAAGTGATGGAGATTAACTAGTAGAAGTCAATGCCCTGGTGCTGTGAACCCTGGTTTTTAATTAAGCTCTTTTTACTCCAACAGGGTATTTATTTCTACCAAATTCTGCGGTAACGGATAACTTCCCTCTCCTCTGCACGTGCATGCGCGCGCGCGTGCACCGTGTCGTATCTCTGCTCCGAGCCTCTGCGCGCCTGCAGCCGGTCCGTGGCATCTGCGTTCGCGAGTGCTGCCGACTTCCTCGAGCTCTGGAGCAGCCTCCTCCTCGCTGGCTGCTCGCTCTTCAGCACCTCACCGGGCTTCTCTGCAGCTGAGGCTCACCTCAAAGCCACCAAACCCCACGCGGATGCCCCTGCCGCCGCATGCACGCCTGACACCCCCGCGAGTTACTTCTCCCCCTCGTGAGCTGGGGCTCTCGGCCGGCACTCCTGGATTCGGATCTCCTGCACGACGAAGCTGCTTCTGCTCCCGCTGAGGCCGACGGGAGCTTGGCATCACCACCGGCGTGCAAGGCCAGATCCTGTGCTCCTCGCACGAGTGCCGGTGGCTTGTGGCTTGGCAAGCGACTATCTGGTGCGGCGGCGAGTCTGGGACAGGGTGAACAGACTCTTGCTCCTGTTGTCCCAACTGGGCACGTTCCTGGGAAATGCAGTGGTCTCTGCCCCTCTCCGGAGAGGAGGTCACCTCTCCTCAGGCCCACTGCCGGTTTCCTTCCACTCGGCCCAGCACAGACTGACCGGAGGATGGAATAACAACTGCCCCGGACTTACCTGCAAGAAAATAGCTGCTGTCGTACAAACACGTGAAACCAGCAACGTCCCCGTTGGAGCGCGGCGCGGCACCCGTGCCGGTGTGTGCTGAGCAGCTCGCGCGGCCGCCCCGCTTCCCCGGCCTCAATGGACGACGTGCAGAGCCCGGGCTTTGACGTGGCAGCTTTCCTCCCGTCCTCCCGAGGGGCTCCGTGCCCGTGCCCGTGCCCGGGTGCTGCAGGTGCACGCGTCGGGTTGGGCTGCAGAGTTGTGCCTCTCGCTCTTTTTTCTTTTGCAAAAATATTTATTTTTCTCTCAGTGTTATATATATGTGTGCGTGTGTGTATCTATACATATATATATATAACTGCGCCTCTAACAACCCGTTGAGTGATGACCGTGGTTCACTTGGCAGAGCCGTGCCTCTGCGAGCGGTGACATGGGGCGGCCTCCACGACAGCTGCCCCTGGCACCGTGGCGCAAGCCTCCTCCCCTCCCCACGGCTCAGCCTGGTGCTCGGGGCTGTCTCACCCCAGCTCGGATCGCAGGAGAAGGGACCGGCCCCCCCGTGGTATCTCTTCATGGGCCCGTGGTTGTCACGATCACGAGCACCCCTCGTGCCCAGACATGTGTCCCAACAGCCTGAGCAAGCCGCTGCATCCTGTCACGGGCACTGCCCAATTGCCCAGGAAATCCCGGCCGGCCCCAGGCCTGCAAGCCCACGGCTCTCTGGGGGGAGCGAGGAGCAGGGGATGCTCTTCCCGTGCCCCG
>NW_017729011.1:26202888-26203346 GCF_001723915.1 Gavialis gangeticus
AGGAAATCCCGGCCGGCCCCAGGCCTGCAAGCCCACGGCTCTCTGGGGAGAGCGAGGAGCAGGGGATGCTCTTCCCGTGCCCCGGGACTGTGCATGCAGTGGTCACGCTGTGGCCTAGCGGTCTCCAGCGCAGCTACCCGGGGTGGGGGAAAGCTCTGCACTGCAGCCCCTAATTAAATGATCCCTGCCCCTGCACCATGAGCTCAGCCTGCACCAGCCCCCGCACTCGCAGGGACGCTGGCGGACGAGAAGGCCACGCTTGCAGCAGGCGCGGAGCCAGCCGGGCCCTTGTCCAAGCACAGGCCCAGGAGCAGGCTGCAGAAACCCCTAGCCCGTGGCCGTCAACACAGGGGGAACAGCGAGAGCAAGGGGCAAGCAGGAGACAATAGGGAGGACATCCTCCCCAGACGCACGCTGCGGCTCCTGTCTGGTCCCGGCCCTGCACACGGAGCCGGGTA
>NW_017729011.1:26203788-26224612 GCF_001723915.1 Gavialis gangeticus
CCCTGCAACCCGCCCGCCCGCCCTGGGCCACGAACGGCCCAAGCTGCGCCGCGCAGCATTAACCTCCCATTTCACGCGCGTGTGCAGCACACCGCTCCGGCTGGACTGCGCGGGCGTGAACTGTACCACTCAGCTTAATAACAAATGTATAAAAATAATAAAAAGGGAAACTCATGGATATTATTTGTCAAGTGTGTGCCTAGCAATCCCTGTTATTTCACATATCGTTCTAGGGGGAACATAAGTAAAACACATTAGCAGTAATTTAAAGTTGCTGTGTGCATTGATTATTTATATCCTTACATAAAACCCCAGTCTCTCTGTGCAGCGTACCAGCCTTGATAAACTGTGTATGTTAAATCACCATCTCCGAATATGTGGACAGAATCTCCAGGCGAATATTGTAGGGTTTTTTTAATATATATACAGAGAGATAGATCCACTCTTTGGTAGTGACTTGTTTGGTTCAAGTGCATCTCTAAATCACAGTATACATATAAATAATAAATAAGGGAGACTCATATCCTTAATATTATTCTCATGTCTTATTAAACTAATATTTCAAAAAACTTTTATTTTTTCCTTTAGTTGCAGGTCACCGCTAAAGTTAAAAAAAAATTACCAGCCAGCCCTGATGCTTCCTGGAAAAGATGCTGGAGTCCCCAGCAAAGCCTGAGCATGAGTGATTATCCTAATTGCCTGGAGATGCCTTTTGAGAGATGGCATAATTAAGCGGCGAGATGATTGAGGCCTTTGGCACCTTTGTCACGCGCTCCCCAGTGCCATCCCCAGCCAGCGACGAAGGAGAGGGCTGTTTCCGGGATGTGAGCTTTATTTTTTCCTTCATTCCCACAAACATGTGATTTGATTTCTTGCCATGGAAATCTCTGGCTGCAGCTGGGCGATTCCCACCAGCCCCTGTGCGCAGCTCTGCACCGGGGAGGGGGCCGGGGGCTTGGTTCCTCGGGGAGGCTGAGAGATCGGGGCAAAGAGCAGGTCGCTAGCACCGAGGCCGAGACCTGGACTGGGGTTTTGGTCGGCTGGCCGCGGGCTTGGGGAGGGAGGGAGGGAGGGGCGTACATGCACGTTCTGTCACTCAGATGCTCTGTGTGCACACGTGTGCACAGCTAAGCTGTCCCTCTGACTGTTTGTGTGTGTGTGCGTGCGTATCTAAGCTGTCCCTCTGCATGTGTGTGCATGTGCATACATACCTAAGCTGTCACTTGGACTGTGTGTGTGTGTACACGCATGTGCATACCTAAGCTGTCCTTCTGACTGTGAGTGTGCATGCATGTGCATACCTAAGCTGTCACTCAGACTGCATGTGTGCATGTGTACATACCTAGGCAGTCCCTCTGACTCTGTGTGCACATGTGCACATACCTAGGTTGTCGCTCAGACTGTGTGTGTGCGCGCGCACGTGTGCGCACACCTATGCTGTCAGCCACCCTCCCACAATGGAAACCACATGTTGCTAGTTAATGAAGCAGCCTGATTTTCAAGGAGGAGGCACTGCAGCTCCCCAGCCTCATCCCGGCTTAGCTGTGTGGCCTCGGGGGGGCTTGGTCCACGGCTGCCGGCCCCAGTCTGAACGCTACGGCCCTTGTGCTGAAGCGGGCAAGAGAAGCGTGGGTGACCCCCTGCGACGCCGCAGGAGGGTCTCTGCCAAGAGCGCTTCTCGCAGGGAGAGGCAGTCTCACCTGGGGGGGCTCTTGCAGCTCTTCCCTCGTGGGCCCGTGGCTCCTAGCCCTGGTGCCACGGACAGCCCCGCTGCAGGAGCAGCAAAGCCGCGGTGCCCCCAGGACGGCGCGGGGCCAGCTCGCCATGCTGGGACACTTAGGCCTGCCACCACCATCACTGATTTGGGCCCATGCGGAGCGGGCCACGCTGGGCCCTGAGCCATGAGCCATGAGCCATGAGCCACGTAGTTCCTGTTGCCCGGGCTGTGCCGGGAGATGCCTCGGATCGGGGCCGTGGCAGCGCAGCGAGCAAAGGGCTTGGCCTGGTTAGCAGAGCGATGTCTCGCGGGGAGAGGCCTGGGCTGGACGCGTGCAGCCGGGCGCGAGCTCTGCAATGGCTGAGGTGCCCCCGCTGGACCGAAGCGCACACGTGCTGCTCCACGGGCCGCGGGGCTGCGAGAGCAGGTGCTGCCGCGAGCCGTGGGCCTGGTCGGGGCTGTCGGATCCGGACTGACGGGCATCGGCAGAGGCGCTGGAGGGGGGCAGCCCCGCACCTGCCGGCAGCGCCGGCCTCCCCGGACAAGCCAGAAGCAGCGAGCGAGCTCCCCAGCCAGCCGCCAGACAGCAGCCAGGACAGGCAGGTGCCTGGAGAGCGCTCTGCTCCTTGGGCAATGGGGCAGAACCGCTCCCGGCACACGGGGACGCCAACGGGAACATCTGCCGGCTGCGGAGAGCAGCTTCTTGGCGAGCTGCATCGGCTGGGGAGCCGCCGGCTGCCGGTCAGCTGTGCCCACGCCGCCGCGTCGATGCAGGGAGCGTCCGGGGGGACGGGCGGGATTGTGCCAGCCAGGCCCGGGGTAAACACCATGCATCAAAATTATCATCCTCGGCATGTGCTGGAGCCGCGGGACTGCCGGGGAACGGCCTCCACAGGGAGGCCCAGCGCCGCCTGGCCAGACCGGCCACTGCTGCTTTCGGGGACAGCCGGGTCAGAGGGCAGCTATGCCCTCCGGCTCCAAGTGAGGCCTCGCGTCCGAGAAGCTTTCGCAGGCGCTCTCTGCTAGAAGCACTGCAAGCATCCTCCGCCTTGGCCCTCCAGGAGCCGCGGGCACTCGCTGGTCCTGCAGCCGCCTGCGCGCTTCGAGATGCCGGAGCACTTCGGTGACACCGAAGCCTTAATCTGGTGACACCCTCCGAGAGGAGCGCGGCTGCCTCGCGCGCTCCGCCGGGAGACGGGCTGGGGTGGAGCGGCGCTCTTTGTTCTCCCGGGCTGCTTTGCACGTCGTGGCTAACGTCGTCCTGGAAGAAGAAACGGGGTTGACACGATGCCCCCCGATGCGGCTGCTTTGGAGAGACGAGCGGATGCGGTGCAGAGGTGCCAGCCTAGGTCTCCAGAGACGTGGCTTCACAGCCTCCCGGCTGAGGCAAGCTCCTTGCTCGGGCTGTCCCGCCTAATCAGGCTCCGGCTGGGAGTTTTCTGACTCAACATTTCTCCACTGGAAAAATGCCAGTTTTTCAAAACCAAGATGTTTTGCAGAAATGTGACATTTCTGACAATTATTTTCCGAAAGAGAAATGGAGAAAGACGTGCTTGATAAGGTGCTGGACCTGCCCGGGAGGCAACATTTCAATTATCCCTTCCCATGTGAATTTTTGTTTCGATTTTTAAATTTTTACGGTCGAAAACTGGAGCCAGACGTCCCAAACAGCCTGCGCTGAAACCTTTCTGCGACGTTGGTTTTGCGGGGAGCGGCGACGTGCTCCGGTTTTGTCCCGTTTCAGCACCGAAGGAATTCTGAAATTGCCGAAATGCTGAGAAGACCACGCCTGGGCCCCATGCGGCTCCAGGCTTCCCGGGGCAGGGGGTCTGTATTCTGCCTTTGCACCGGGCCTGCCAGCGAGGGTCCCCAGCCCCTCTTGGTCTGCAGCACTACAGTCATGTCAGGACCCAGGATCCTCGTCATACGGAGCGGATGCTGTCCCGAGAGACTGGCATTGCACTGCCCGTAGCAGGGACTAGGCAGGGCTTGCCAGACGCAAGCCTCGGGTAGTGCTTCGGCCCGAGCTGTCTTCAGCCTGTCACACGGATGCTGCCACAGTGGGGATAGGCATTTGCATAACCTTTTAAAACGAGGTTTGTTTCCCCCGGCCCCCATGGCTGTAATTGCAGGGTGTAGGACGCCGGCTCTGGAAATGGACACGTTAAATGCTCTGCATTCTCGACGCGGCCCCGCGAAGCAGCGCGGCAGCGCTTGATAAGTGAGCAGGCATCCCAGCCCGTGAGCGATTGCTCTGCACAGAGACAGCAGCACAGGGACAGGAAATATATGGCACGGGAGCCATGCCGCGGATATGTCTGCAGGCCGCTCCAGCAGCTTGGAGATGCAGCCTCTTCAATTACAGGACCGCCATTATCAGCTAATACCTGAAATCACTTCATTAGACACTAATATCCCAACTTCCCTGAATTATTCTGAGGAGATGACCCAGCAGAGTGGGCATTATTGTGAGGTAATTGCCTGCACCTGGCAGTTAAGTTTGGAGGCAAAGATAAGGGTGTCTAATGTACCCACAAGGTCAATTATTCAGTAACCCTCCTTCCCGAGGCTCTTTCTGCCGTTAGCAACGGTTCCAATTAAAAATCTGCATCAATTAAAGAGTCTTCCAGATTCTCCATTACCTCTCAAAAGTTTTCAGACCTAACGGGCAAATGCAAATCGGACGCTGCCATAAATTGGAAGGGGCCGGAGGCAAGAGGCGGTATTAACCCTGGCCGTGCCATGCCGCTCTGGTAGGTGACCGGGCAGCCCTTGGGCTTCCCCTCTCGCCACGCCACATTAAGCACACGCGCTGCCTTCCCCACGGCCCTGGGCTACATGTCCAGCAGCCGGCAGCTCACCAGGCCAAAGCCACTATGGTGGGATGGGTCATTAGGGTGGCAGACGGTGAGAGCCGGGGGCGCAAGGACAGGACGGTCCCTGTCGCCGGCCCTAGCATGACTGGCCCCCGCCAGAGAGACCAGCCAGCAGCGTCTCCAGCACGGAGGGACGCCCAGGGCCTGCGAATGGGCCCGGGGAGCGCGGCGCTGGGTGCAGAGCCCATGAGCAGGGTACAGCTGCGCGGCGCGGCGCGGCGCGGCTGTCGGTGGCGGTGACACGAGAACAATACTTTATGTAAATACCTTCGGGGCGGCGTGGCTCGTTATTGATGCAGACAGTTCTGAAGGCGAAAGCAAACAGCGTTTGGCAGCAAGAACTTTTAATGAGAACGTCATTAAGGAATTCGGTCTGCCGACCGCCAAGTGATCCCGGGCGCAGCCGCCTGACTTCCCTGCCTCTCTGGTTCTCTCCTGTCCACTACACATAAAAATGTCATTTGTTTTTATAACCCCAGAATCCGGGCGCTCTCTCTCTCCTTTTATTAACCAATTTATTAGCAGGACAAGAGCAGCCAGCTGGAGTTGGAGGGCAGTGGCTTATGACCCCTTTTTTTGCAATCGCCCTAATTATTTATTGCTATCAGGCATCAGTGTTTCTGTAAATTAAACCCTCTCTTCTCCAAGCTGCCCCGTGGGTTTAAATCAATACAGTGTATCTCATAACACACTGTTATTAATAAGCCGTGCTTGGAGATCCCTCTGCCGCCTGCTCCGTCTCCAGCCAGGACGCGCAGGGGCCGAGCGGGGATGGGGCAAGCAGGGGGCCGGAGGCGAGGGACGCTGCTACCGCGGCCCAGCAAGCGCCAGATGCTGCGGCCTTTGCGCAGCCCTGAGCTGCCGGGAGGCTGGAGCACGGGGCCGGTCGAGCTGGCGTCCAGCTCGCGGGGACCCTGGCGCTGGGGAACTGGCATCTGAACCTGAACCGAGAGCCACCATTCACCCTGCAACAGAAACCCCCAAACTTCCCTTTGGAAACTTCAAAACATTTCATTTTGGCAGCGTCACTTGGGGCTTTTTTCTTACGTGGACAAGGTCGACTCACTGTAAAGTGGCATAAATGATATATGGCCCCGATATATTTCGTGTGAGGCAACATCTAAAAATAATACTGAATAGACCCTTTGAAACAGAATGAACTGACACCCTGAAGTCAAAGTGAAGCACTTCAGTGGCGCAAATGGAAATATTTCTCCATTACTTTGCACCAGATTTTGAACTCCCAAACAAATTGCTTCTTCTTTCTCCCATCCAAAAAGATGCATGTGTTTGTGGGGGAGATTCTCCATTTCATGAAAACTGCTTCCAAAGAAAAACTTCTCCACTGGAAAACCCTGTGCCAATCTACTTAAGGGCCACATCCTGAACTGCTTTCAGGCGGTGCTGTTCAGACCGCCCAGCTGCATCAGCCCCTCCGGGCCCAGGGGTGGCCTGGTCCAGACCCCGAAATATTCCCATCGGCAGGACGTGCTTTCACTGCCTGTCGAGGAGGCTGGCAAGCGCGTTCCCGGGGTTGCCTTCGTGCTCTCACCCTGGTCTGCATCGATAATGCAGATGAGCCCTGCAAAGGGACGAGCTTTCAGGCGTGGAGGAAATGTGCGTGTTCCCTCCACCTGGCGTGCGGATGACCGGGCAGGCTATTTCGGTCCTGTTTTCCATTGCCGTTTTTGGGAAGGGCGGGATCTAAATCTACTAGATAAACACACGATGGAAAATTCCCATCTCTTCAAATGCTACCAGGGATTGAACGGTGCTTTCCTGGGCTGCCAGCTTAGGGCACTGGCCTGGTTTCTTTCTGGCTTGCTCTGTCCGTGGGCAGGGCCCTACCAAGCCTGAGTGTGCAAGACAGTGTTAGCATCGTGGGGTGTGACCAAGCCCCTCAATGGGCCTGCCCAGGCCTGGGGCACAGGATCCCTGGGAGGAGGGGGCAGCAGGAGCTGCAGGGGAGCAGGTGCCCCTTGGAGGTCAGCCCCCCGCGCCTCGAACACATGGGCCTAGGGCTGAACAAGGAGCGAGAGCAAGATTCACCGCATGTTTTTCCAGGGAAGAATTGCACAGGACCTGCTATGTGCCCAGATGAGCCTGCCCCCCGCCCCAGCACACCCCTGCCAGGGGAGTCATCTCTGCCCCACCGCCCCACGGCCGGTGCCTGCGCGAAGCCGGCACGCGTGGGCTGGTAGGATCGGCTCTGCCCATGCCAGTAGGGCCACCATGTCCCAGGAGCACGGGTCCCTGCCGGAGCAGGATGTCGCAGGGGAGCAGAAGCAGCGCCCGGGACCAGGGCTGCCCAAACAGGAGCAGGTGCTGCCTTGCTCCCCGGAGCCCCAGCCTGCCCCAGAGCCTCCGGGCAGCCTGGGCACATCTCAGGCCCACGTCATGGACAGAGGTGAGGCAGGGAATCCTGGCTCCGATCCCTGTGACCCTGCTCAGGCTTCCCGTGGCCTGTCGTGGCACCAGGCAACGGTGGGGGCTGGATGGTGGCTGGGGGCATGCTCCCCCCAGTCCCCATTGCACTAGGAGGCGGCTACCTCTCCCCAGCGTGGCCGTGGTGCGGGGCAGCGGGGACGGCGCGGGCAGGGAGATGCTCGACAGGCTCTGGCTGCGTGTGCAGCGCTGGGGAAGGAGCCTGGCTCACGCTCCTCCGTGCACCAGCCGGCTTCAACATTGCCACCTCGTGGCCTGCACGCCGCATGGACGTCAGCAGCCGCCCCGGCCGGGACAGCCCTGCTCCGCGGGGAGGACGCTGGGCTGAAGCCCTCCCGGATAACTGGGGCTGGGGGGAGATGTGTGACCACACCAGCGTCCAGGGAGTCTGGCCAGGCAGGCGCAAAAAGGGCACCGCTGTGCCCGAACCATGGAGCGGTTGGGGACAGAGCCCTGATGGGCACCGTGTGCACCGACGCTCCCTGCCAGCCGCTTTGCCCCTCGCAGGCCAAGCGCAAGGCCACGGCCAAGGTGGCTGGGCACGGGGGGCTGCCTTGGACGCGCCGGGCTCAGGCACGGAGACCCCTCCAAGCCACCGCCCCAATGCCAGGGGCTGAGAGCAGGAGTCGAGCCCTGGAGCCGTGGGGCTGAGCGTCAGCCTCGTGGGGTCATTGCAAGGCAGGTCGCAGGCACACCGTGATCCCTCGGCCCGTGTCCTGAGGGCCCATCTTCATGCAGCGCCGGCACGGGGCTGAGGCCCCGAGTGTGATGCCCACCTGGGCTGGCACCTACGGCCTGTCCAGCAGAGAAGTGGCTGCATAAATGCTCCGACGGCGGGAGAGGGACAGGGCGTTGTTTCCAGGGGATTCGAGCGCTCTGCTCCCAGCCGGCGTGGGCTGGTGCCAGGATTTCACTGTGGCCGCCGCGTAGCTCCCATCTGCGGAGGCTGAGGAAGAACAGACGGGCCCCCGCCTGCACACGCGATGTCGCCCGAAACGGATGGCACGGGCTGCTCAAGGACGTCTCAGGAGCCACCGGCATTTGCACAAACATGCGCAGAAAGGAGCCTGCACCACTGCGGCGCAGGCCTCGCCCCCTCCAGGGCACGGCCCCGCATCCAAGGCACGGGTGGGAAAAACAACTTTCCTTGTTAGAAATAACTACGTCTTGTCAAGGACAGTGGCGCCTGCAAAATATCCGCTACTCTGCTGCTCGTGATACCTGGGACGCGCAGCGGGTGGGGGACTTCCCTCCGCTGCCACGGGGAAGGGGTGCCAGCCGGCATCTCCCTGCTCCTTCCTCGCCCTACCCAGGCCCACGCACCCAGCCTGGCAGCCTCTTCCTGCGCGGCACCTCGTGGCTCAGCCCCCGAGGAAGAGCCGCCTGTCGCCAGCAGCAGGTGTGAGCAGCTGGATGCCAGTGTAAACGGGCAGCCCACATTCGGTGCCTGGCAGCACCACGCTTGGATGCTGGTCCCTGCACAGGGTCACTGGCTGCCAAAGGACGTCTCTGGCACCAAGTGCTGTGTCGGGCAGGCCCTGCACACATGCGGGCCTCTCCCTCCTGCCACGAATGACCCGGGAAGCTGCAGCGTGGAGGGCTGGGCCACGGCAGCAGCAGCCCGAGACCTCTTGGGCACCGCAACACGTGTCCCCGAGACGCCTGTGGACAGACGCACCATGGAGAGGCCAGACAGCTTGCATCTGGACGTGAGCTGGCGGCCACTGATTCTCAGACACGTCCCGGGCTGCCTCCATTGCGCAGCCCACCAGCTTGTGCTGATTTAACGGGGCAGGGAGCTTGCAGGTCCCTCTGCTGTGGAGGGAGGGGTGGAAGCAGAGGGCTCATGCATGCATGAGAGAGGGGCTGGGACTCCAGCGCAACCCTCGTTATCAAGAGCTGGTCATTAGCCTCATTAGCACACCCAGTACTGGGTGCACCCACATGGCTGGGAGATGTGAGAGAACCAGCCGTGTGCAAGCACACCCGTGCACACTGTCTGCTCCTTCCTGCCCAGCACCCAGCGGGGAGGGTCCGGGCTGCCCACGCCAGCTCCTGCTCACAGTGGTCATGGGAGGGGTTGGGAGGCGATCGCTTCCCTGCCTGACGTGGCCTCGATGCCGGGCATGATGATGGTGGGCCTCATTAGCATGGCACTGTATCCCTGCCCAGCGCGGACCTGGTGCATGTGCCCAGGCATGGCTAAGCCCAGCACAGCTGGCACCCCCCCAACACACATGCTGCAGCTGTGTCCAGATGCTGCAGACAGTGCTGCTATGGCAGGGCTATGCTGGAGCAGGGGATGTGTGGCAGCTCCCACCGTCCCTCAGCACGGGCTCGCTGAGGCATTCACCCACCACGAGAGGACACGGGAGGGCCCCGTACACCAGGGTGTAACATCAGCCCGCCTGGCCTGTGGTGTACCTGCAGGGACCAAGTCAATAGTAGTGACAGGTGCGCTATGCCCTGTTACCGCCCTTTGTTAGCCTCTCACTGCCGTGGCACATACACGCGTGGTCCTCGCCCTGCCCTGGCTGGCCACAATCACCGCTGCTTGGCATCTCCGTGCCAGCCCTGGGGAACGTCCCCGAGGGTGGCAGGGCACATCTGCATGTGTGCCCAGTCCTCGGCACCAGCAGTGGGGAGCTCAGGGCCTTGAGCCAGGTGGCACGAGGCAGGTGTGGCCAAACCGACTCAGCCGGCGTTTGCCCAGGTGGCTGCGCGCGGGTGAAGAAGGAACGAGCTCTCGGCTTTGGGAGCCTGGAGGCCGCGGGGTGGATCCCAGAGGCAGCGCAGAGGTCTTGTTATACTCTGTGTTGAGCTGTTGATAGAGCTACTATGCAACATTGCTCCTGGGCCCCGCCGCAGCCACCGAGACATACATGAGTGACAGCAAACAACAGGCTCCACACCAAGAGGCAAAGGCGGCTTTGACAAACACTCACTAGAAAATAATCAAGTGGCAAAATAATTCTGCATCGGACACACTTACCAGAGCATAGAGTCTGAAAAGGAGACAACATCTTGTGTCATCTATCTTCCTTAGACACCCAAGCCGTGACAAAGTGGAAAGCAAAATTATGATGAATGATCGGACATATTTAGTCTGTACCTGTGCTCTTTAACTAGGCCTGGTGAAATGGGTGCTAATGAAAAGCAGAACACCTACCAAAAAGAGGAGATTTCATTGAAAACAAGTCTTTATTACAAATTGGCACTTCGTTTTCATAAAGTGCATAATGAAGGTGCATATTGTGACATAAATTAAAACAGGCAACTGATGGGTCAGCACTGCAAAACATTACACAAAGACAAATCACCAGTGAGCCCTCGACAATGGCTGTATCTCATTTACAATTTTTCGAGTACATTTTCAGATTGTGAGGGAACACGGCTAGGTTTTGTTCATAAACGGCATGCCATCATTTATTTTACTGCCTCATTTGAATATGATGAATACTGTAGCCCTTTATTTGTTCACAACAACCAAATAATTGTAGATCCGTGGGTTTCTGGGCAATTAATCACATTTTTTTCCTCCAACAATCCACTATAAACATGACATTGAACAATAAAGTACATTAACCTCTGCTTTGCACAAAAACTTTGCTTATTTAAACACTGCAAGGTTATTGGTTCTCATTCTGCTTCAAGATCCTGCCACACGCGGCAGTCGAGTGCTCATCTGCACGCCCGTGCGGGCTGCAGGGTGTGCAAACCCACCTGCCCGGGTGGACGCGCGGCCCACATCTGTCTGGCTGACATCCCTGTGCCAGAGACGTGCCTGGCTCTGGAGACAGCCTGCCTGGGCATGGGTGAGGATGCAGGGTGCGAGGGAGCTGCCTTCCCTGGAAAGCTGCCGTTGGGCCCAACGGGGCTATGGCAGCTGCGTGGTTACCTCCCCCGCTCCTCGTGGCAGGATCCATCCCCGTGCACCCTGCGTGGGGCAATGCAGGCAGGGGAGAAGGGGCTGGTAATGGAGACTCCCCTTCCCGCCACACCGGTCCCCCTCTTGGAGCCCCCGCTGCAGAGGTGCACGGGGTGTCTCCTCCTGCCGCACAGCCTCATGAGCCGAGCGGGCCCGTCTGCTCAGGGACCCGGTCCGTGCAGCACAGAGCACGAGGGCAAAGGCAGCTCAGGCCCATCCTTTGTTAGGTGTTTGTACAGCGCCGGGCACAGCAGGGCCGGTGCCTCTGGGGCATCTGCCTACAAACGGTGCGTAACAGACCCCTGGCAGAGCAGGCCCCCAAGCCGTGTCCTCCAGCCCCGTCCACGCTGCCCTGGTGAGGGCAGGCGGCCAGGCCCGGCAGGGCGATTCGGGCAGGCTGTGTTGTCCCAGACCACGGCAGCAGGAGCCTTCAAAAACCAGAGCCAGTTTCATTGCTCGTGGTCCCAAGCCTCTTCCCAGCCAGCGCCGCCAGCAGCAAAGTCTCGGGGCCCGTCCTTCCCGTGCTGCTCTCTGCCCGCTCCCCCTTGCCCCACAGCTCCTGACCCCACGGCCCATGGCAGCGTTTCGGCAGTGCCTCTGGCTCTTTATCCTACTCCCAAGGGACTGCAGGGATTGCTGCACTTATCCACAGCACCGGGCAGCTCTCCTGCCCCGGGGCTGCCACCGAGTCCACGCAGCCCCCGCAACAGTGCAGCGTGCGGGGCGGCATTTGCCCACAGCCGTGTCGGTGTGCTGCGCGCGTGCGGATCTCCGCCGGGAATGGAGAGGCCGGGGCAGCTGAGAGGAGCCGTCCTTTGGAGGTGGCAGTGCCGGGGTTTGGCCCTGGCGAGCGGATTCCCAGCCCAAGAAGGAGGGTCACGCCGGGCGACGGCTGGAGGCGCCTTTGTCTCCCCGTGGATCCCACCTGGCGTGTCTCGCTCCGTGCAGACGGGGCTGACCCCTTGCCAGCGGAAAGCCACGCTGGCGTGAGCACACACACATCTGGAGAGATAGCCACCTCCCCTGAGCGATTTACCAGGCACCTGATGTTTCCTGAATGGCATCCAATAAATATATCTGCGCTCGCAGCTTATAAATCCCACAGTGACTGACAAAGAGCTGATTCCACTTAATTCCGAAATGATTGAGCTCCGGCTCCGTCTGGTGGGACGAACGTGGCTGGCCGGGGGCAGCCCGCAGGAGCCGGCAGGGCCTCCAGGCCCCGGGACCGAGCCGGGACGAAGGGGAGACCGACCTCAGCCTCCGGCTCCTCCGAACGTGCCAGCAGGAGTGTGGTCTCCTCCTTCCTGGATGTTAGGGCCGTGCTGGTGCCCCGGGAGGCGAGGTGACGGCCTGGCGAGCGCTGGCCTGGGGCAGGCAGGGGAAGATGCCAGCCCCTCACTGGGCGGAGAAGAGGGAGACCCACCACAGGCGGAAACGGGGGTGTCACGGACAGC
Source organism: Gavialis gangeticus (assembly GCF_001723915.1). NCBI lineage: Eukaryota > Metazoa > Chordata > Crocodylia > Gavialidae > Gavialis > Gavialis gangeticus. Next base: position 26,216,212 of record NW_017729011.1, read on the forward strand.
GAGCAGGGGCCAGCACCGGGCAGAGCCACCTGTCACCAGGAGCCGAGCCCCAGTCGGTCAGCAGCTGATGGGCAGCCCGGGGCAGCCCTCTCCTTCCCCCAGGCCAGGGTCCGGGCGGGTGGGAGCCAGGCTGTGTCCTGAGTAACATCGTCAGTACTGAAAAAGGCCTGAAACCAAAAATGCTGAAACCAGAACAAGGGGTGCTGGTTGTAGCTGTGTTGGTCTAAGGACACAGGCAGTCCAGGTCCTCTGGGTAGAAGCGAAATCTGTTATTAGACCAACCAGGTAGCTGGAAAGAAGTTGTGTGTGAGCTTTTGGGCACAAACGCCCTTCTTCGGTCATTGAGAAGACTGCGAAGCACCCAGGCCAGGTCAATCCTCCCTCACAAGGAAAAGAACAGCCCCCCCACACAGACACACAGACACACAGACACATGCATGCACACACAGACACAGACACACACACATGCATGCACACACAGACACACACACATATACATGCATGCACAGATCCACACGGTGTTATGTAGATCAGCTGGGGCGAGAGAAGCAGATTCCCAAGAGGTTGGTGGGACGTCCCCCTGGGAGGCCAGGCAGCAAGAGATCTCCTTCACCCACCGCCAGCCAGAAGGACCCGTGTCCCCTGTGTCCCAGGGCTGTGGCTCGTGGTGCCGGGGCTGGTGACCATGCACCGAGGGGACGCGGGGCAGGAGCTGGGCTTTGAGGACTAGTGGCACTCGATGCTGCAGGCCAGCCCCTCAGCGCCAGTGCGGGTTCAGCTCCGCTACCAGGAGCCTCAGCCCCTTCTGCCCCGCAAGAGCCCCCCCGACCCCAGGTCCACTTCCCGGAGCGGCGACTGGCTGGGGTGGGCTTCGCATCCCCCCGCTGCGGCTGGCAGCTGAGTGGAGCCGGTGTTCGGCCCCAGCAGCCAGCGCGTTAGCAGTGACCTCTCTGTCTCCTAGAAGCTGCTGCTGGGATTGCAATTAGGGCCTAATTACCGCCTTGCCATTGCTGCAAATGGCGCAGCATTGCCAGCATCTCTCTGGGCCCCGGCTGGTCCCTGGCACCTGCTCTGCCGGGCAGCAGGGAGCCTGCCCGGTCCCGAGCGCGTGGCGGCTGGGGTGCAGGCCACGGCTGGGATGGCTTCACAGCACCGTTACACGGCACTGTGCCGGAAATGTGTTTTTCCTCTTTGGTGCTGGTTTTTGTAACATTTTCCAAAATCCTGTCTGTGCTGTTTCAATCCCCGTGGGGGACACAGGCTGGAAAACACGGCGAGCACAAACCCACTAAGCCAGGAGAAGTGGTGACCGGACCGCTATCTAACACTGTTGTAAGGTTACTATTTATCTAGAGCAACTGAAGTTGGCACTCACATCTGGCGCCTGGTACTTAGTGCAATTATTTATGATTTCCACCAAGATTTAAAAGCTCATCGCCGGCCTTGTAATGCAGTAACTGATTGCACTGCTAATGTAATTAAGAAAAGATTATGATGTCCACGTGGCACACCAGATGGTGGCATTCATAGCAATCGGCACACACAACTGGCAGACAACTGCACAAGGGCAGCGAGGCACAGGCAGCTGCAGCGCTTTGCTTTCTACCATCCACTCGGAAAGGAGGACAGGTTTTACACTGCCCGTCATCTGGGGAAGGAGCGACTCATTGCCCCTGAGTTGCAGCCTCTGTCCTGTGCTCCCTTGTGCATGCACCCCTGTATTCACACGCACACACGTGTGCACACACACCACAAGCTGCATGCTCCACCACCCTATTCACCTTCAGCACTAGCTGTGCGTGCCCCTAACAGCCTGCACACACAAGCACGTGGCACCCCCAATACCTGTGTCTGGGCACGCCTGCACACACCACATGCCCCTCAGAGCACGCACACAGCTGCCTCCACCCCCAAAGCTCCTGGAGCACTCACACGCACGTGCCCATGAACACCAACGCTGGTGCTGAGCCTTCCCACGCCTCCTCCTGCTCCTCACCCTGCACGTGCCTCTCCCCCAGCGTTGCCCCCCGCCAGCCCTGCGGTCCGCATGGACCCTCTGCCTTGCACATGGCCCTGCCTGCTCTCTGCAGCGCCGCGCACAGGATGCCAGCACACCTGCGTGGCGGACCACGCGTGCCCCGTCTCTGAGGGGCTGGGACAGGACCCCCGAGGCAGCTGCGGTGGAGCGTGACCCCGTCTCCTCCCTCCCCTCGGGGAGCTACAGCCTGTGGCCATCAGTCAGCAGCAGGCCCCAGGCCGCTCCTCCGGCCACGGCGGCTGTGCTGGCAGCTGCTTCCAGCACGGCGCAGGGCTGCCCCGAGACCACACCTGGGCTCCCGTGCAGGGGAGACCCCCGCTATCCTCCACCGCTGCTCCGCGGCTTGTCCCAGGCCACGTCCCGCTCCCTGCCTCTTCCTAGCCGCAGTAATTTCCTGACTACGGCCTGAGAGAGCTCCACGGCCTGGCGCGCTCAGTGGGACCCTGGCACGCCACGCTGGAACAGCGGGGCCCGGCGGACCTGGGCAGCTGGGCGCGTTTCCGAACCCCATCTGCCTGCAACGCTTGCGCGGCTTGCTGGGTACATGCTCATGCCAGAGGCGCCTGCTACAGGAAGCCTGCCGGCCTCCTCGAAAGCCTCGGGCAGATTTCTCGCGCTGAAACAAACCCTCTCTCAGCACCGTGCGCGCAGCGCTGCCCAGACGCGGAGGGGCCGATGCCTGGGACCGCTGCAGCTCCCCTCCCCAGAGCCCGGGCACGACAGGGCTCTTCTCCCACGTGAGCAGTGTTGTTCGTTCCAGGCCTGACGTGTTGCTGGGGGCTCTGAGGGTCCCGACCCCAATGGAGATGTGTGCCAGGTCCTGCACTTAGGAGATCAAACATGCAAGCATGGCACGGGCATGACTGGCACGGGCCACCGGGGTGGGGGGTGGGGTCTCGTCATGTGGGGTTTGAAAGCACTTGCTCTGTCAGGGATGTCCTGGGAGGTGCATTTCCTCAGCAGAGCACACTGGGGAGGATCACGGAGGTGAATGACTTGCCTGCAGTGCTGCCTCCGAGCCCAGGGCTCCTGGCTTGCAGCCCCCCATGCTCAGACCACGGGCACCGGGTGCAGCCCGTGCCCCCGGCACCAGCAGAGGACGAAGCACTGAGCTCCGGAGAGCCACAGCCTTTGTGGATATCCAGCATGGGAGATCACCCCTTCCCAGACACCACCTCTCATACCACCGGGCTTTGCTGCTGGCCGTGTGCATCTACCACCCCAGGGACGTTCAGCCAAGCCTCGATCCTGGTCTGCTCAGCTCCGGGTAGCTACTGCATCCTCGTGGCCACAGCCTCCGCGCAGCACGCGTGGGCCACCCGAGGTCTGCTGGCGGCAGTGGTCGTGTCCCTCCTGCTGTGCAACAACCTCAATGCAAAGAGCCAGAGCGCCAGGCCGGCATCACAGCACGGAGGCCGCTGTGTTCGTGGCTGCGCGGCATCGATCCTGCGGCCCCGGAGATGCGGCGTGTCAGCGGGACAGGAGCAGAACGCTGCCTTGCCCCCCGCCCCGGCGCCATGCCTCCATCCTCAGCGCAGGTGCCCTGGAGTTACCCGGCTGCAACGGGTCTGAGTTTGCCCGGCCACGTCCTTCACCCAAAAGGCTCAGCGGACAGGGAAGGGGAACCCTGAAGTGGTCTCTAGACCGGACAGGTGGAGAGTGGCTTTGCCAAGGCCCTGGCAAAATGCAGGTCAGCGGCCTTGCAAGCCTAGCAGCCCATGGGGTGAGGGCAGGCAGGTTTCTACGGCCGCTGGCAGCCCGCAGGCTAAGGCGCAGCCCCGCCGGAGCCAGCGGTAGAGGCAGGAATGGGGGTCGTACTCTGACACGAGGCTTTCCGGGCGGAGGGCTGTGGGTGCCCGGCGTGGGTCCGGCTTGCCCCCGGTCCTTCCGGCCGCTTGGCTGAGCTGGAGACCTGCGCTGCAGCAGACGCAGCTCCTGCGCGCCGCACGGCGAACCCCACAGGTTTGCTTTTCTCCTGATGGCGTGTTTTTTGCCTGAAGCAGAACTGGGATTTTAAAGCTCTGCCTCGTCCTGTCGAAACCGCGCTTTGCCCGGCGGTTTCCGCAGAGGTGCCCGGACCAGGCCACAATCCAGGCGGGTCCATGGCTCCTGCCCGTGGACTTGCAGGGCCTTGCGCTGTGCAGAGAGTGCCCGGGGCAGGAAGGAGGTGGGCAGGCCCTGCCTAATGCCACCTCTGCGGGGGCAGAGAGGACGCGGCCCCGTCCGCTGCGCGGGACCCGTGTGCCCTCCAGCCCGGCTCGGCGCGGGCTGTCTCCTCTCCCTGCTGCGGCGTGTGAGCCAGAGCCTGGCTGGAGGCTTGGTGCCGCCTGTGTTTCTGACGTTTGACGGTCTGGAGCCTCCGGTCCTCCAGGCTGGCACGGGTGGGGGTGTGGGTCAGCAGTGCTGCAGGTTCAGCGGCAGCGGCCTGTCAATAATTTAACGCTCTAAGTGCTAAACAGCGTTAGCAGGAGGCGCCGCGGCACCGCAGGGTTTGTTGGCTCGTTGCGCTGACACAGTTCGGAGGCAACGCGGAGCTGGTTTTCGATCTCTTGCTGCCAGCCTCTGCCTGAAAAGCATAAAGCAAGAGGCAGCCCTGCAGCAGCAGTTCGGCTCGTGTCACCATAAGGCGGGTGCTACTTCACTGCCGCTCTTCAGACGAAGAAAAGAAATACAGGGGACCAGGACAGGCCGAGGCAGTTCTGCGTCTCGTACCTGCTGTCCCAACGCCTGCGCATCCTGTGCGACTTGGTGTTAAAGGGGCCGCTGCCGCGTTTCTGATTAGCTCCCCAGAAAGCGCGCATTTATGCACGGGGGGAGCCAGCAACGCGTATAATGGCCTCGGCTCCACGCCCCCCGGTCACTACCTAAACGCAGGCTTCGCACCGCGGCAGTCAGCACGGGCGAGCAAATGACACGCAGCCGGAGCCTAGGCAGGGCCCGAGCGCGGGGAAGGCACGCCTGGCCTGCTGCGGGCCGTGCGGCCGATCCCCGCGCCCGAGCAGAGCAGGCGGACCGGCATGGGAGCGCTGCGCGGATCCCAGCGCCGCGGGGGCGAGCGTGGGAGCGTTCGGAGCGCCCCGTGCCGGGAGCCACGGCCTGCACAGCACCAAGACAGCTCTTCCTCCAGCCCTGCTCTCTTCTGCAGGGCCTGATTGCTCCCACGGCCTCCTCCTCTCCTCGTCTGCGAATGCAGCCCTCGCCCCTGCTCTCACCTCCGCGTGGGGACGGCCTGTCGCAAATGACGACCTGGGCATCGTTCCGTAGGCGGCGAGCCCGGCAGCTGCCCCAGCCAGACCAAGCCCCTGCCCCTGCCCCTGCCGCCAGCTCCCCTTCCTCCTGCTGTCACTAGCTTGGCCCGCTCTCATCTCGGAGGGTGACGCTGAGGCCACAGACACCCGTGGACGGAGCCACTGACATTCACCAGCCTGGAGCGGCAGCAAAGGCCCGTGCCGAGAAAGCCCCGTTTCTGCCGTAGGGGAAACCCTGTGCAGACTTTTACGGCCTCCCCCGCCGCGCAGGGGTGGACTTCACCCGAGCTGGGAGAATACCGCGGTCAAAAAGGGAAACGGCAACACACGCAGCTGCTATGATAATGCCTAATTATAATAATAAATCCCGCGCTTAACTGGGCGGGTGGGCGGGTGGGCGGGAGGGGAGCAGGAGCCTGCTGCAGTCAGATCCAGAGAGAAGAAAGACGGATGCGGCGAGAAGGGCCTTTTGTGTTGGAATCCGCGCGAGGTTGTTATTCCTCTTATGAAACACTCGTGTTCTTATGAAATATTTACATAAAAAATGCACTGCTTTCCATACAAAAGCTGCCGCTGGCACCAGCATCCTCTCAGCTGGAAAGGAGCTATAAGTGCCTTTCTCCCTTTAATGTCAGCTCATTAGCACATTGTTGAGGCATATTATACACAGTGAAAGGAAGAGGCGCTTTGCGACGTGCCGAACCTCCCTTTGGTTAGCCGAGACGCGGATGATTTCCGCAGCGGAGGACCGGTCCTGCCTCAGATGTGTCTCCTCTGCCAGGACGTCCTTTGATGGGAGCTGGCGGCTGCATTTGGGGAACAGAAACCTGAAAGCTCACGCGGGAGCGGACTCCGAGCGGGGAAAGCAGATGAAACGGGATGTCAGGTGATGCACCCGAAGAACAGGCTCTCATTAGCGACGCTGGGTGATCTGTGAGCTCCCCGTCACACGGTCCCCACGCTCTTGTTCTTCTCCGGGAGGCAGAAGCGGTTCCAAGGGAGCCAGCTGATACATTTCACGCTGGGTTTTATCTCCCTCCGTGTACGGCTTGTTAGGCATCGTTTCCTAAAAGGATCCTGCAGACGCGACCTTTCAAGTGCTGCAAAAGCGGGAAGCGCATGAAAGCGCGCAGCTTCCCGCCGCATGCGAGCTGCTGCCGCCTGCTCAGCACGCCGCAGCCAGCCTAACGGGTACATTTATGTAACAGCGGGGCCTGGCAGGATCCGGCCCCGGTTATGCTAGGTGCTTAGGAAGACATGAGAGTCTCCCCCTCTCTGCTGGCCGTCCAGTAAAGACATTCGGATTCCCCTCTTTCTGATCTCCCAGTGATGCTCTAAATTGTCCGGTTATTACCGCCTCTGGCACCATTATCCGTGCTGAGTCCTGTCCGAGGCGTGACAAACTCGCCAGGGTGCTAATGCGTGCGAGCAGCCGCCGAGGAGCGGAGCGCCGAGACCCCGCTGCTGGGCCGATGCCCACCTCGCCACCCGAAGCAGCAGCGCCCGGGATGGGCCTTGGGCTGGAAGTCCGCCGCCCGCAGCATTGTGAACGACTCGCTGGTGATGCTGTTAGTACCAAGGAGCGTGGGGGAGCCGACCGGTGCAGGGCTGCATGGGGAAAGCTGCGCAGAAGCAGGCTCAGGATCCCCTGCCCGCTCGGCCTGGGCTAAATGGACGCGCTGTTTCACAGCAGGGTTAGGTTTCTGCCTCGGGGACCGGCCTCCCCTGCAGGCCCTGTGGACCCAAACCGGCCAGGGGCTGTGTCCGAGCTAGGGGAGTCCCCACCGCTCTCTGAAGGTCGGCCTTGCCTTCCCCGGCCATGGGGCGCTCGCTGGGCTGACGGTCCTCGGCGTCTGGGCCGAGCGGCCCCGTCCCAACACCTGGGCCCGCGCGTCCTTTTGCAGGCAGCAAGGCAGCCAGAAAGATCCTCCGAGCAGGAGGAAACCGGCGGGGTTTGCCCAGCCCCGTGGTCTCGGGACAGCGGGGTGGTGGTGGTCGGGGGTCGTGCGGGCCGGGCCCCGTCCCGGAGGCCGGAGCAGGGGAGCAGAGCAGCGCGGGTCGCCCGTGTCGGTGGCGGGCCGAGGAGGGCGCGCAGCTGCGTGCCAGCAGGGCAGCGCGTGTCTCCGAGGGCCGGGTAAGGTGCGAGCTGCCTCCAGCCTTACTAATGGGGCCGTTAGCACTGAGCGACCGTGGCAGCCGCTTCCCGGTATCTAAAAAGGGGAAAATAAGTTCAGCGCAGCTGAACTTACTGCGGCCTTTCCCTAAGCGAGGAGGATTGGGCAGGCACTTATTTACACGCAGATACAGCTTGTTATGCTTGCAGCTCGTTTGTAAACCAAGCGGCCGCGAGATCGTCCGGGGTGAGATAAGAGCGTCTCTTCCTGGCGGCGGAGTCGCCCCTGACGGGCAGGAGGGACCCAGCTCCGGGCCAGGGCAGCGGGGCCGGACCCCCAGCGCGGTCCCAGGGCAGGTGAGGCCCACGCCTGCCCCAGCTGGGGCTAATGGCCTCGCAGCTGTGCCGGGGGGAGCTCGGGATGGCTGCTGGCACCTGTTGCCGGGTATTGAGGGCCACGCTTGGCAGCGGGCCTCAGGCTGAGGAATGTGCCCTGGCTGCTTGGCTGGGTTGTGTTTTCGCAGGGCCTGATGCTTGGCTGCTTTCCGTGCTCCTGCGTGTCCTGGTTTCTTGCACAGCCCCGGCTCCAAGCAGAGGCCTGGAGCCCCCGGCCCCCACCTGCAACCCAGGATCTGGCGGGATGCTGCGCTTCTGCTGCCTGCTGACCCCTGCCCAGCCTGTGGCATGCAGACCCTGGGGCAGGCAAGGACCCTGCTCCCCCACTGCCTAGCGTGGGGCCAGACGCATCAGGGCAGGTGAGGTGGGGAAGGTGTGGGGTCTCTGAACTGTGAAATCCCTTCCTCTCTGTTAACATCTCAGTGCAAACAAGGGGAATGTGGGAGGCTGCAGGGCTGCTGCTATAGCGGTTTGATGTTGGGAGCTGAGTGGGAAGCTGTCCTCCTGTGTCATGAAATGTCTTGGGACTTCAGACCTCCTGCCCATGCTGGGGGCAAGCCAGGCCTTGTGAGGCACGGCACAGCACGGCGCGACGCACCGGTGCAG
>NW_017729011.1:26224682-26226117 GCF_001723915.1 Gavialis gangeticus
CGAGCAGGACGCCTGGAGCAGCGAGGCTGGTGCTATAGCGGTTTGATGTTGGGAGCTGAGTGGGAAGCTGTCCTCCTGTGTCATGAAATGTCTTGGGACTTCAGACCTCCTGCCCATGCTGGGGGCAAGCCAGGCCTTGTGAGGCACGGCACAGCACGGCGCGACGCACCGGTGCAGTGGAGCAGGCAAGGTTCTTTGGGTAGATGCGATATCTTTTATTAGACTAAAGAAATGGTTGGGGGAAAAGTGCTTTGCAAGCTTTTGGGCACAAATGTCCTTCGTCAGGTAAGGGGCACGCATCCTGCCGCTCCTGCTGAAGGCTGGCCTGGCTCAGAGGAGCGTCCCGTGCTTCCGGCTACAGGCATAAGGGATGACAGAGGAGCGGTGGGATTTCATCGCGAGCCGGGAAACTCTCCCACGCGCGTCCATCATTCAGGCGAACGCTTCCTTTGTAGTGAGGCCCCTGATGCAGAATCTGCAAGCGAGCCTGCGTTGCTGTGACTGGCAATCCCAATCAAGTGGCATCGCTTCTGCTCCCTGACTGGCTGGATCTCATGCTGGCACGGTGTTTCGAGCCTGGTGCTTGCAGAGGAAGGGGGCCTGGGCTCTAGGTTTATGCCCTGAAATGGGACTTGGAAGATCTGGGTTTATGCTAGTGAAACAGCCGGCGAGGCCTTGTGTGGCCCTGGACAAGTCCCCTCCTGTCTCTGGGCCTTGGCTCCCCAGTTGCACAAGGGTTGATGAGACCCCTCTGTCTTCTCTGCCCAGACTAAGGCTGGGGCATGTCCTCTGGGTCAGGAACTTGTTAGTGCCAAGTGTGCAAAGCACCTGAGGCAGGGGGGTCCTGCCCTGGCTGGACAGCTCCAGGTATTGCTATAGGTTAGTCAATGATAAAGCAAAGACCAGGCCTCCTCTCTTCAGATGCACAACAGCTGTGGAGCAGGGAACCTCAGAGGAAGGAGCCCTGAGGAAGAGATGGGCGATTTCCACCCCCCCCCCGCTCTGATTTAGCCTAACTCTCTTCCAGGGTCCTGGACAAGCCCCAGGTCCCACCTGTAACTCCTGGCTGGGACCTGCTTTCATGGGGAGGCAGTGTGGATCCAGACGAATGTTGCTGGAAACACGTGTGCAGACCCCAGCCTGAGCACGGGCCAGCTGCAGCCCTGCATGCGAACAGGGTGATTGCCACTGCCCTGGCACAGGTGTGCCCTGGGGTGAGGGCATCCATAGTTTCATAGTTTCATAGATTAAGGGTCGGAAGGGACCTAGTAGATCTTCTAGCCCGACCCCCCACCAGGGCGGGAGAACAACAAAACCCTAAAACAAGAAACGGGACTCAAATGAGTCCAGCCAGGTAGGCATCCAGCCTCTTCTTAAAGACCCCCAGGGTAGGGGCCAGCACCACTTCCCTTGGAAGTTGGTTCCAGCTCCTAGC
>NW_017729011.1:26226777-26233455 GCF_001723915.1 Gavialis gangeticus
GTGTCAAAGGCCTTGCTGAAGTCCAGAAAGACTACATCCACCGCGACACCTGCATCCATGGCCTTTGTGACCTGATCGTAGAAGGCAATCAGGTTGGTCTGACATGATCTCCCCCTAATAAATCCATGCTGATTGCCCCTGAGCATCATTTCTGATGCCGGCCCATCCCAAATGTGCTCCTTGATCCCTCCTCAAAGGGGTCAGCTCACCTGCCCCTGACCCCAGCCAGCAGTGCGGGGCTAGGCTCTCCCGTGCTCCTGTCTGCCTTGCCCCATAGCCTCACCGTGCCTGGAGCTGCCCAACTTGCCAGCTGAATGAAGGTGTGCGACGTAGCAACACACCTGTATGTGGCAGGAGAGGTATCCGAGACTGACTGAGGGTACCCAGCCCTGGGTGACAGAGCCAGTCCAAGGTGTGGGCAACTTGTGGAAAATGGAGCTATTTGCTCTTTGTGCTCCACCTGCCCATCCAGCTCCCCACTGCCTCATAACAACCCCCTAGGAGAAAAGTTGTCACGCTTATCCCAGGTCTGTGCAAGGGTCCTGATGGAAATGCCCACCTGCACGCCGTGCCACGTCTTGATGAATTCCCTAATGATGACGGCCCACAGAGGAGGCCAAGTGCCTCCAAAAGACTCCCCTTTAACATACACCAGTCCTTGAGAAGTGACACATCATGGCAAGATGCAGCCCCAAGCGCCGTGTTTGCAACTGTCAGGAGATATACGAACAGTTCATAAATGTGTTTTACCGACAGCTGTTAGTGTGGGCTGAGCAATACTGATTCTGTCAGGGAAAACTAGTTACAGGGTTATAGCCAGGCCACCTCAGCATTGTGATCCATAATACATAAAGATTATGATATAATGCTTCCATTTTTGTCCTTCTGCGTTGCCCAGACCTATTCCTCTGGTTGTTCACTGTTCAGTACATTTTGCTCTTAAAAAAAAAAAAGTTTAACATTGCACATGGTTGAAAGAAATTATCAGCTTGAATAAGTGGCATGTTTATGTGCCTCTCTCCGTATTTACTCTCATTCTCTGCTGCTGGAGAAGGGGCCTCTGAGGCCTGACCCACGACCCCAAACGTTAGTCAACATTGCTACAGGAAGTTCCATATTTTTAAGGTAAAATATGACAGGCCCAGTCTGCTCCAGTTATATATTCTCCAGTAAATGGATGAGGTGAAAACTGTGTCAGCTCAAATCACTATCATGACACTTAATCCTGATTTAATGTACCTTTTGCAGTTATCGCCGAAGTGCCTGGGCTCTTTGGAGCCAGCTGTCTTTACCCCCTCGGGGACCCTAGTTAGCATCACCTTCGGTGACAGGAGAACGACCCTCCGAAAGCCGAGAAGTGAAGTCCTGAGCAGCATGAAGATTTCAGGGAGGCAATCAGTGGGGCCCCCCTGCCCCATGTTTGCAAGTGTCAGGGAATTTATGAACAATTCATAAATGTGTTTTACAGACAGCTGTTACTGTGTGCTGAGCAATGCTCCCTCTGTCAGGGGAAACTAGTTACAGGCTTATAGCCAGGCCACTTAAATATTATGATCCATAATATATAAATAGTGGGCCGAGTGCTACCGCTTCTGTCTGTGTGTTTTAAGACAGGCCTGTGCGTTCTGCACAGGCCTTAACAACCTGTTCAAGCAAAGCTCTGTGGCTGCCAGCGATGTGATACCTGCGACATGCCATGCGGCCAAAAGCCACCTTTCATCCCAGGCAAGGCTAGGGTCTCACGGCATGCTTGCTAAGTAATGCTGGCTAATCATCCCTCAGGACACGCTCCCTTGGAGGCAAGGGCCCTGAAGTCCCTAAGTGACAGCAGAGGAAGGTGAGGCGTGGAGTTGGCAGAGGCACGCTGGGGTTTATGCCGTGACCACGCTTAGTGGAGAGGCTGAAGCTCTCTGCTGCACGCTCTCACCACATAACTACAGCTTGGCTTTCCACACTCAGGGACCAGAACCAACCAGCACTCACCCCGGAGCTGCAACGTGGTCCTGGGAAGACTGTGCTACCCAAAGGCACGGCACACGGGGTGAGACTGTCGTGGCAGTTGCAGCTCAGAACCATGTCTGGTAACCGCCCTCGAAGGCAGACTCTCTCTTACTATTAAAAGAGAATAAAACCAGCCATAGCGTAGGAAGAGGTCAGGGTTGTGGAGGCAGGAGTCCAGTAGCTCCCAGGGTTAGTGTAGCTGCTTACAGGCCTGTCCATTGCCCATAGGATTTGGGAAGCGCGTTGGGCAGACCGGGAGCCAGCATGTCTCAGCACAGCTGCAGCAGCTTCAGCAGAGCTGTGCTAGCTCAGTGCTTTAGCTACGTTAAGTGTCCTTTCTGCCACAAAGCACAAGCTGCAATAACAAATAAACCCACCCAGCACAAACATCACTGCTGTGTTTCAGTAACGAGCCATTCTCTTAGCAGGAAATACTACATCACTTCTGAAATAAGAATCCCCAAAGTTAGCTTCAAAATAAAATTAAGAAGAAAACAAAGTCTGTTTGCATCCAGAACCTAGAGGAAACAGGCTAATTTATTCCAATCAGAAGCAAAGTCAAATAAACATCTTCATAAGGAGAGACCCTGAATGTAACTGCTGCTCTATTGTGTGTGGCTGCGGTGCTCCGGCTTCTTTCCCTTCCTTAGTCCCTCATTATGGAAATCAATCAATCGTTGTAGGCATGCCAGTGGAGAGCAAATGTCCACTGCACACACAGAGCTTCTCCGACTCTGGTGCAGAAACTATGGAATATGTGTGTTCACACACACACGCACACATCTATCTATCTATCTATAATATAAACCCACTGAATCTCTCCTCTGCTTTTGCAGAGAAAATACTGGTATTTTAAGAAGCACTCCTTTATCCTTATCAGTCGGCCTTCTCAGAGGAAGTGTTGTACCCTGTACTCGTGGGAAGTCCTAGGACAAATGCATTAGGAATCGGTATTGTAGTGGCTGTCAGGTTTGGTGGACACATGCTCTTAATGGGCATCTGTGTAGTGGCAAACTCCCAAGTCCTGCCTCACCATGCAGCTGACCCACAATACAGCCTGGGATCATTGCAATCTCCTCTTCGGCAGTTCTCAAGGTCTGGTCAGGAATATAAAGGAGGTCTGTCCTGGACAGCGCAGGTGACATGTTTAATGTATCAGCATCTCCAAAGTGCCTGTCAGTACAGCATCTAGGCGCAGATATAAAATAGAGGGTCACAGTGAGATCCCAGTAACGTCTGTGTTCTGCTCTTCCATTCTCCAGTGAGAGGATCTGGAGGAAAGGTGGATATGTCGTCAGCAGCACTGCCACTTCCGTTCCAGCAGTGCCTCTGGTCTGAGCTGGTGCAGATGAGGTAGAGTGGCCTTTCCATTTCTCTCTTGGGAGAAGCAAGAGTTAAAGTAGAAAAGTCTAAGCCAAGTTGTGGCTCGAAAGACCAGCTTTGTTACGCCAAGTAAAATAACAGCATGTTAGACGTATGTTGAGGACAGTTTAAAAGCAGGGTAGCAGCTGAAGCTCAAACTGAAGTGGTTGTGGCCTGAAACCAGACACTAGGCTATTTTTTTTTGCATCAGGCAGACTTGGAATATGAGAAATGAAGCAGTATTTCAGACCTGGAGTGAAACTGGCTACTGGAGCAAATGTGTTCCCGTGGACAGAAGGGTAACATGCACACAAATGAAGGCCTGGGACATTATTTTTCCTTCTGTGGTGCATTACAGTAGTTCTCCAACAAAAGGGATTGTGAAAACTTGAATCCCAGGGTTTTTATGCAGACAAGGTTCTTTGGGTGAATCTGATATCTTTTATTAGATCAACTTAAATCATTGGGAAAAAAATTTTTTAGCAAGCTTTCGGGTTTAAAAACCCTTCGTCAGGCTGAGGAAGTCTCCGCAGTTGGCGTGTGCTCTTCCTGGATGGAATGAATATTCATGAGACTGTCATGCATAATCATGAGAATGAATAGTCATTGGACCATGAGGGTTTTTATGTGCTGCTTCCAGAAGGGTCCTGCTCCTCCTCAGCTCCAGCTGGGAGATCCTCTGTAGGGGCTATGAGGAAGGGCCCCTGCTCCCCATCATCCTGTGGGTTTTCTAGCTTGCCCCGTGTGTGTGTGGCAGCTGTGTCTGATACAGCATGTGTCTAGCCCCCAACCCACAGCAGAGGGTTGGGCCCCCACTGCACTTGCCCCCACGCTCATGTAGATCCCCCAGTCTCCCCGGGAACTGTGAGTACACTACTGCCTCGCCATTCCTCCAGGCTCAAGGTGTTCTCGCTGCTAAGTTGGGTGTTTCAGTGACCACCGCTGCAGTTCCCTCCGGGAACGTCTTCCTTCCTTCTCTTCTGGGTCAAACAACAGCACAGCTGCTTTTGGTGGGAGCACCTTCCTCTCCCCGGTGGAGGTCAGGCTGGGCAACCCCAGGATAGCAGAGTTCCCTCCTCTGTGACTGTGCTCAAAAAAGAGGAGAGGCTTCTTGGGATGTCGTTAGATCACCGTAACTTGCTTGTAACGGCCTTTCCTTGGGGGTAGACTTTCCAGGTTTGCAGTATTCCTTCAGCCTTTAAAATGGTTTGCACCTGGACTCCTCATCCTATGCATGCAGCAAGTCTGTCGATGGCCTGCACGGTATCAGGGTCAGCAAGTAACAGCATCCTCTCCCCACAGGCAGTCCTGTTAGCCACTGTATTTATCAGCCGGCTCGTTTTGCCATGCCCTGAGCATGCTCACTTCATCCTGATTGCACAGCTGTTACCTTTTTATGTCCTGGAGTGTTTTACTGGCTCAGATGATGAAAATGGTACAAATGATGCTGGACAATGTGTGGTATGGTCTCATGAGCTGGAGCAGCATCACTGGAGGTGGCTGCGCACTTTCTAATGAACTGCAGCCCACATGCTCAATTTGTGCATTTGTTTCTTTAGAGGGATCTTTGCCGGGTTCACCTCGGTGCCCTTCCATGCAGGTGGAGGGGAAGCCACGCTCGGTCCCAGTCCAGGCCTGTCTGTCTCAGCACAAATGGCTGCTTTTCTTGCACTCTGCAGGTTCTCCTTGGGGGGCTTTAGGGGGTACCAAGGCCAGGCAGAGTGCCTGCTGGGCTCAGCCCAGGCTCAGGCAAAGCATCTAGTCCCCAGGCAGAAATGTTATTGCAGATCATGCCACAAACATGCCTCCACACGTGTCTACCATGCATCTTGGCATGTTTTCTGGAGACTAAGCAGCAATTAGACTCTTCCTTTGGAATCCATCCATTTCACACTGCCATTGTAGCCTGGATCTTATTGAAACTCTGTTTTTTAATATTATCACACTAAAGACTCTCTCAGTATCAGCATCTCCATGGGGGAGCATTAACACACTGTAATGTGTATCAACTTCTTCAGTTCAGGAAATCTTGCTGCATTTGTAATAGGGCATTTGGGGCATATATTATGTATGGGGCATATATTTCTCATTTCCACTAGGCATCATCTCTCTCTCTCTCTCTAAATAACTTTCCAAATCAAAAAAATGCATTATACTCCTGGCCATCCAAAATAATTTGTTTAAATCTTTAGACGCAGTAGCTGCCAGGATTAGCCACAAATGAGACAAAAAGAGGCACCGGTGGGACAAAGAAGGACACGCACACAAATACCCTGGCATTACCATTGCTTGGCCACAGCCAACAGCTTGTGCTTTACCAGAAAGGTGGCGGCCGTGGTAGCACCCCCTTCTGAGAGAGACACGTCTCGGGGTGAGGGGAAGACCACGATCATTACTCGCTCTTGCAGCGTGCTGCGTTTATGCTACTGATCGGGATACGGACATTATCTGTGCTACAGCCCTTGTGCTGCAGGGACCCTCAGCACAGTCTGGCACTAGCAAATTCAACCTCTTGCATGTCTGCAAAGTCAGAAAGTCGCCCCACTCCAGGGAAGAGAACAGAGAAGGAGCCAGGGACAGACGTGGGCAGGGAAGCCCAGCTCCCCCTGGCCCGCCGTGCACCTCGCCGCGTGCAGACCCCTGGGTTCTCACCCCTCCAACACAGCCAGGGAAGGCGGCGAGAAAGGGAACTATCTGGTCCAGAGAAGGCTGCCCCACTAGGGAAGGCCAGGCCTACCCGTCGCATGGAAGAGACGTGGGCGCATGCCCGCGCAGGAAGGGTTAGCCCCCGGCGTGCGCTGGCTGATCCCTGCGGCAGGGCTGCTGACTCTGTTTGCAACTATTCTGGGAACACCAACGTGCCCGCGACGCACAGCGCAAACGGGCCCGTGCGCTTGCGTACGTCAGGTACGGGCTACGGCGCGCAGACCTGACGTCAGGACATGACCGGTACGTTCAAAACCTCGCTGGACCCCTGCAGGAGTTGGATTCAACGTTTAATGTTGATTTGATCACGGGTCTCGCGGGTGTCTCCTGGCCGCCCCCGGCGACGGAGATCTCGTTCCTCAGGGGGGCCCCGAGGGCCGGCAGCCCTGCCCTGGGCACGGGAGTGAGGGGGATGCCGGACCGACCACCAGGCATTGTCGCCTGCCTGGCCCCCCGGCGCGGGGGTGCAGCGTACGCACGGGCGCGGCCTCGGAGCAGAGGGATGGTGGCGAGACCCCCCCGGCGGGGCCTGTGCCGCGCCGCACCAGGGCGGGTGTGGCAGGTCTGGGCCCGCAGGCGGGAGGCCCCGGGCCCGAGGGGCGCCTGGCT
>NW_017729011.1:26233763-26234018 GCF_001723915.1 Gavialis gangeticus
CAGTCGTGTCCCCCGCGCCGGGCCGGGCCGGGCCCTGCCGTGCCGGACGGGGCGCGCAGGTGCCCGGGGTCGCGCTGTCCGGGGCGGCTCCACTTCCCCTGGGGCGCAGGAAGCCGGTGGTGCGGGACGAACCCTGTTCTCGTTTTGCAGACCTGTGCCCATGGCGCGCAGTTTCGGTTAAACGCTGGGTTTCGTTCCTGCAGGCGGGGGATGACCCATGGCGCTCTTCCCCGCTCCCTCTGCATTGGGGCTTGC
>NW_017729011.1:26234090-26234479 GCF_001723915.1 Gavialis gangeticus
TCTGGGCCCGCAGGCGGGAGGCCCCGGGCCCGAGGGGCGCCTGGCTCGCCCGCGGAGGTTTCGTCACGCGGCCGGACGACAGCAGTCCTCCGCGCTGCGCCTACACACTACAGACACAACGCCGGGGTGCCCGCGACACGACACCGTGCCAACATGCCCGTGACACACAACACCGACATGCTCATGACATATGCCAAGATGCCTGTGAAATACAACACCCATGTACCCGACACACGCTGACATGCTTGTGACACACACCACCAATGAACCCACGACATCCGCCAACGTGCCCGCGACACGTGCCCCCGTGCCCATGACACGCAACGCTGGCGCGCCCGTGACGTAACGCCGCCGTGCCCATGACAGACGCCGGCGTGCCGGTGACGCGC
>NW_017729011.1:26234905-26250741 GCF_001723915.1 Gavialis gangeticus
CTGTCCGGGGCGGCTCCACTTCCCCTGGGGCGCAGGAAGCCGGTGGTGCGGGACGAACCCTGTTCTCGTTTTGCAGACCTGTGCCCATGGCGCGCAGTTTCGGTTAAACGCTGGGTTTCGTTCCTGCAGGCGGGGGATGACCCATGGCGCTCTTCCCCGCTCCCTCTGCATTGGGGCTTGCCGCGGCGCACTGCCCGCCCCGGGGGTTGGCAGGCCGGCTCTGTTGGCCCTCGAATTTGTTTGCTTTTAATTTTGAAACTTCATTTTCCTTCCGTTGGCATTAAAGCAGTGCGGCCGCGGGGTGAGCATCTGAGCGAGGGCTGCCAGGCATTGGTGTGAGGTCCGGACGCCCTCGGCCGTTGAGAATAAGCCCGCGCCAGTGGCGGTGGAAGGCCTGGCGGGGTAACGAGCGGGAGCGTGGAGGGGAGGAAGGATGGAAGAGGACCGCAGCAAGCACGGGAGGATGGCAGGTGTCCATGGGAGCTGTGTGCCAGGTGTCCCTGTGGATGAATGCTCGCAGCAGGCCCTGGGACAGACCAGGCTCCGACTCTGGCTGCTGTAACGCGCTTGCCGTAAGCAGCTCCTCGCGCGTCTGGGGCAGGCAGAAGACTTGGGAAGAGCTGTGCAGCTGGTGAGATGGGCTGCCCGAGCCCTTCGCCTGTCCCCACTGCGGGGTGCTCATGTCCAGGGAGCGAAGAAGGTGCGTTGAAGGCCTCGGACCAGGAGCTGGCGTGGCCCCGGCACTGTGCTGTTTGGCCCTGGTATCACAGGGACCTCCTGCCACGCAGCAAGACGGGCCCGAGCCGAGGACACGTGAGTCCTGGGCACTGCTGGCAGGGATGGCCGAGTGCGGCTCCCCTGGCTGGGCCGGACCTTGGCCACCACTGCTTGTTGGCCTTCATCCTTCGCAATGCTCTGCCCAGACAGCCTCCCCCGTGCCCCGCTCCCCCAGCCTGCCCGCCCTGCTCTCATCGTGCTGGTCACTCTGAAGGCCGAAGAAGTCAGGATCTGGCGGTGGCCAGTGGGTCCGGTGACAACCTCTCTGAGACACCGCGCAGCGCCTGGCTCCACATCGCCGTGCTCCACGTCCAGCCCTAGGCAGGGCAGTGCTGCGGTGAAACATGCCTGGTGCAAGGAGCGTGGGCCTGGACCTCTGTGGGTGCCACCTTCCAGACCCCGGCCCTGCAGCGACCTTAGCCCTTGCTGCATCTCGGAGCCCATCTCCCCTGTCCGGCCGGCTCAGCAGGCCAGGGGCTGCGCGGTGTGAGAGCCCGGCTGGGATCGAATGGGCCCAGCCGGCCGCTCTGGAGCCAGCAGAAAACAGCCCTGTCCGTCTGGTGCTGGGTGCTGCTGCCGGGTCCCCCTCGCCCTCCCAGCCAGCATTGTGTCTGACTCAGCCTTGCCATGGCGGCGCAGAAAGCCCCGTTTCCTCTGCTCACAGCCTGTGCCACTGCTGTGATAAAAGGGCTTTGTGTGAGCTGTGACAATGTGAGGATTGATGCGGCTCCTTCCCCCCACTGCCGCACTGTGAGTCAGACGCCCACAGAGCCGCTCTGCCTTGGTGGCACCTCAGTGACAAAGGCACCTTTCTCCCTGTCATCCAAGGAGGGCAGGTTTGTGTCAGCCGTAATGGAACGAGCAATGTACCTCCATGGAGCTATACCCCAGGGCACAGCCAGCAACTCTTGCCTGTGCTTCAGCCCCCTCCCTGCCTCTGTCACGCTTGGCACTTTGTTCCTGGGCTCGCGGAGGGGCTGGCGCTGCCCCTTGAGTGTTTCAGCTCCAGGCCTAGTTTGTAGCAGCCCATCCCAACCCTCAAGTGTAGGCGGCGATGCTCTGTTGGCAGTACCAGCCTGACGGAGAGCGTGCCCTTCAAACGAAGGAGTGCCAACCTCGTCTGCATGGGCTGTCTGCCCTTGGCACAGTGGTGCTAGCACAGAGCCCTCGTGTGAGTGACCGGTGCAGCCCACATGATCCATACTGGGTAGGGCAGCTACGGCGCGACTGCTGTCCCAGCGTGGACAGGCCCACGGAGACGCTGGTGTCCAGGATGCCTGGTGTTTCTCTCCTGCTTTGGCAAGGGCCCCCCCCGGTACCCGGCCAGATCACTTCCCATCCAGAATCCTGTGAGCAGCAGTCCCCTTGCCTGCTCCCAGCCATTCCCCTGCTCCTTGAGAGCAGGATCCTTGATGACCTTACCCCAGGGCAGTGCTCGTGTGCCCTGGCGCCAGCCCGTGTAAGCCATTGCGCAGGCAGCAGCCTTGTCATTGGGCTGCTGGATCCCAAGCAGGGCATTTGGAGAGGCATGCTTGGAGGCAGGGCTGCAGCTCTCCTTCCCCTTGAGTGGCTGGGCCTTGGGCACAGCACGTGCCGTGCTGCTCTTAGCCCCAAGGCAGTGGTAGATCTGCCCCCCGCATAGAGTTGGCCCTGGGTTTTCTCGTGAGGAGGCCTTGTGGTGGCCTACAACTTGCACAGCCAGTTGCTGGCTCTAGAAATTGGCGGAGGCTTGGGAGCAGCTGGGAGACGGGAGTTATTTTTGATCCTGTACCTGTGAGAGCAAGTATTCTGAACCGTTGACTTGTGAGTGAGGGCCTGGGGGATGCTGAAAGTTGCTCCTGAGGTATGCTGCAAACTCGAGTTCAGCTCTACCAGACCCTGTGGCCCCAGGCAGCCCCGGTGATTCGCAGTGTCCGATCGGTCCCAGGGGCCTACGGCTTTCTGGGGCTTCTTTTTCATAGGAAAATCCCATGAGCAGTTTCCACCACGTCTGACTGGCTGCAGCAATCTTCCACCACTGCAGCGTAAACCTCAGCTCCCTGGGAAGCTGGATGCCAGGGCAGCCAGCGTGTCTGGGGCTGCATCTCCCAGTGGCTGTGGAGGTGAAAGAGCTCTAAGCATCTTGAGATGCATTTCTGTGCTGGCTGCTTAGACAATGCTGGGAAACTCGGAAGGGAAAGAAAAGCTGGAGGGGGTGGGTGGATGTCGACCTTTCCACACCCTGCCCCAGGAAGGGGCGCTGCGTGGGACTCGGCCGCACCCCTGCAACTCAGGTGGGCGAGAGGGACCCTGCATCTCCCAACTTGCATGTGCTTGAGCCGTAGGATGAGCGCTGTGTTTGTGTGAGGAGTTGTGCTAAACGCTCTGGTTGTAGGGGAGCTGGCTGGAGAATGGCAAATGCTTTCAGCATTCAGGTTCAGTGTGCATTTTCCAATCTGTCTGTGGGTGCCACAAGGTAAATCGGAGATCTGGAGGATCCTTCCATTGCAGTATGGCAGCAGGAGATGTGATGTCTGACGCTGGGGGGTGTTCTGGGCTTGCAGAAGCAAATCGTGCTATTTGTCACCTGTCAGTTCCCTTTGCTGTGGATCTAGGTCACTAAGCCACCTGGGACAGGATTTATCAGAAATTCGTTTGAAGTAAAGGTCATGTATTGTTGTTTAAGTTCGAATGACAGTATTTCAGGGTCACAGAATTTGCGCCTTCCATTGGTGAGCGGTTTATTGCAAAGCCTTTGAGAAGCAGCAGGCTGCAGACTTTGCCTGGGAGCAGGTTAGTGTCTGTGCTAGAGGAGCAGTGCCCGCCGGCCACAGGGCGCCTGTCCCATGGCTCGTCCAGGCTGACCGCGGGAGGGCGTGGAGTCCCGGTGGGCAAGGGAGGTAAAACGTCAAGGGCTGAAAATGCAAATTCCTATTTTCCAGGTTGCTAGGAAACAAAGCGAGCTGCGCCTTGGCTTGACTCCATGCTTGCCGGGAGCTGGAGCAGGCGATGGAGCAGAGCTCTTCCCTGATGCCAGCCCAGTGGCACTGTCTTCTGTGACACTGTCCAGGGTCCCTGCTCCTGCGGTCGGGAGCGCGCATTAGACAAGCGTGCTCGGTGCAGCTTGCTCAGGCCCCAGCGGCGCATGTTGCCTGCAGCGAGGTGTTGCTCTGACTGAGTGTTGCGAAGCGTAGGGTACGGCTCCTTCTGGCACCAGTACTCCTCGCCTTTTGTAGAAGCAGTAAGTAACCAGTCATCCTTGGCCTGAAAGGTGCTGGGTGCGATGGCTGTGCAGCTGGGCCTGCCTCTAGGTAGCTCTCCTCCTCGGCTTCCCTGGCTTCCCTGGTGTGCTGTGCTCCCTCCCTCGTGCACTGAGCACGGCCCTCTGTGCTCCAGGCATGGGGCGGTTTCCTGGTGCATCCTTCCTTCCTGGGAGCGAGGGCGGACGTGCCTCACGTACTTAGGCAGCAGCATCCCTTCCCTGCCCTGGGCAGGCTCTTCGCCCCCTGCCTGGCTGGAGCTCTCCCCACAGCTCCCTGCCTGAACCCTGCCCTGCTTTCTGCACCAGCAGCTCTGCCAGCCCGCAGTCCCCAGCACCCTCCCTTTCCTCCTTGACAGCGCTCCCAGGGCCACGCTGTTCTGGAAGACCGGTGCATGCTAGCTGCGTCTGTGCCATTTCCTTGGCACCTGCCCTGCCTCTGGGGTGCAAGCTTGTGGGGGAGGGAGGCACTGTGTGCTGGGTAGGAGCCCTGCTGGCTGTATTCTGGCCATGTGCAGGCAGGAGCAAGGAAGGGCTGGAGTCCCCTGGTAGAGCCCCCTGCGTGCCTGACAGAGCTGGGAAGGGAAACCTTAACACACAGCCGCTGGAAGCAGCTTCCACCCTGCCTGAAGTGGCTGAGTCACCCCACCCGCCAGAGGCCAGGGGTGCAGGGTGCTTCATTTGGGGCATGCCCTTCAGTTCTCTTAGGGCCGCTGGGGGAGCCCTGCCCTGCCCAGCCCAAATGCTCCGGGAGCAGGGAGGTTGAGCTCAGGAGAGGCTGTTGGCACTGGTTCCAGCCCTGTCAAACATGGCAGAGCTGTAACTCATTAGAGGCAGACGCCACCACGGTGCGGAGGGTGTGCCTGGCCGGGCTCTGGGTTTGGTTTGACTGTCAGTCGCGGCATTGTAGCCTGGGCTCGTTGGCAGGCTTGCAGGCTGCGGCAGGGGCTGTGGGAAGGTGCTGCCCCACAGCCCCCTAACACTGTTTCCCTATTTCAGGATCAGTCCATGATGCCTGAAGTCCGTGACCTTTCAGACGCCTTACCCGACCTGCCGATGGACCCAATCACCGGAGTCGGGGTGGTTGCCTCCCGGAACCGGGCACCCACAGGTTACGACGTTGTAAGTAGAGGCCTTTCCAGCCCCACCCATCATGCTGTTTGCTGGTGTTTATTGTGCAGAGAAGCATCTTTCTGCCAGCCCCCTGTTATGCTCTGCTTCAGGGGGGCGTTGGGCATGGGGGTTTGTGCCCTGCCACTCTGCTCAGGGCCTGGGCTTTGGGAGCATTTTGGGCAGCACTTTCCCCCCCACCAAAGTTGGTGGATGCAGGCATGTCACTCCATCCACTCCACTTGTAGGAGGCTAATAGCCTGGAGGAGGGGATCCAGAAGCAGCTGGCCAACATGGCGTGCAGATTTAAGGAATCCTAAATACTTCTCGGATTATACCCACCATAGAAACAAATCCCACATCAGGTGTCTAACACCATGCGCACCTGCCCTGCCCAGCACTTCAGGATGAAATGCAGCCCCCGCACCCAATGTTGGCTGGAAGCTGGGAGGTGGGCACAAGTGCTGGGGTACTCTGGTGGGTGCCACTGCAGTGTCCAAGTGGGCAGCTTGATGTGGGCATTCAGCAGCTGCTTAACCCTTGGAGTGCATGGGCAAATGCCTTGTGGTCATGGTGAGGCTTTTTCCTGAGGCTAGTGATCCAAACCAGGGAGAGAAGCTGTGAGCCTGCGCTGGAGACCTGGCTGCACTGTCAGGTCAGCCCAGCACCATGTCGAGAGCTCATCCACTCTCCCATCCTCTGCTGTCTTGTCTCCTTCCATGGGCCCAGATCAGCAGTCCCTTGAGGTCGCCATGAGAAATGAAACCTCGTTAGAGCCCTGGGCAGGACAGGAAGCAGGTCCCTAAGCCAAGCAAATCCTCCCCTTGGGCAGCCCAGAGCTGACTTGGCCCAGCCCAGAGTGTAGCCGTTGGGTAGGAACATGCAGCTCAGTGCATTTGCTTGGCTTCATGCATCTGGGAGAGTTGAAGAGCTGTGGAAAGTCTGAAGCGCCCAGAGCCAAATGGTGTGTCTGGGGCAACACATGCTCACATTGGCTGGGCTTGGAGGAGCCCCCAGCAGGGTGAACTGGGGCCAAGGCGTCTGAGAGGGCTCGCTGGTGATCGCGTCTGTTGCTGTCACATGGAGGGGGCGGGAGCAGCTCCACTTGGCGTGATGGGGGCTCCTGAAGCCAGTGGGATGTTAACACTGGCTGCCTTCCGCTCTGTGCTGCATTAACTAATGAAGCATAATCCACCCCGTGAAGGTGAGCAGCCCGGGCAGGGAGCAGAAGCCTGCAGGGGGGCAAGTAGACCCTGTACAGATCCACACAAGGCCTGACCTGAACCCCATGCACCTAGGCAGGGAGCCTTTCCACAGTCTTGAGTGGGCATTGGGTGCTTCACAGTGGGTGGCAGAGCCGAGAACAGATCTGCAGGAGTCAGGGCTCCCAGCACTAGCTGGAGCAGCCCCGTGGCAGGGGCAGGGTGCTATGTCTGCCCCGTGGCCACTGGAGCAGGGCCCGCACTTGCTCTGCTTCCCAGCATCAGCAGGAAAGCCAGTCAGTGTGGAGGCTGCCCTGCGTGACCCCAAAAGCAAGGCTGGGCAGGAGGGCACCTGGGTGGGCTGTGGGAGATGCGGCAGTGACGCAGGGGCCTGCTGGGTCAGAGCCTGGGGGAGCGGTGTCCAAGCCCTCGTGCTGTGGCAGGGCAGCTGCCGCAACACACATGGCTTCCCCATCAGGCGCCAGTGGGAGCCATCGCTGCTAGGGACAGCGAGATTCACCTGCGCAGAGTAGCCGGGGCCTGTTCTCGCCCACCTGCACCCAGCTCTGCACTGCTGCATGCAGCTGCCGGTAGGGCTCATGCCTCAGGACTGGCGCTGCGCTCGCAGCCAGCTCCCTGCACGAGGTCCTGGCACGGAGAGCATGGGCCACCTTGTGCTGAGGGCAGCCAGGGGCTCCTGTGGTGTCAGGCTGGGCTCAGTGGTGACTTGGGGCAGGGCTTCCTTTCCAGCATCCCACGTGGCTTCACCCTTGGTCGTGCCCTGGCTGACGTGGCTGTGAAGGATGGGCTGTGGGGAGGTCTTTCCTGCTGGGTCTGTGCTAAGCTGCGCACAGCATTCCTGCATGGCCGGCCATGGGCTGGGCACTGAAGGAGTGCTGCAGGCCAGCGCCCAGGCGATGAGCCAGGGGAAGAGGAAGCGTTCAGTTCTGGTAGGAGATTGAAATGAGCAGGATCCCTGGGGAAGCCTGAAGGCTTACCCTGCATGTGAGAGCTGCCTTTTTAGGAGCTTCCAACGGCTAACCAAGTCCCCCAAGACTATTTAAAAGCCTCATTTCATGACTTCCTGGGAAATGAACGCTTGCCTCTGGTAGCAGTGTGAATCATTAGATTCATAGATGTTAGGGGCTGGAAGGGACCTTACAAGATCATCGGGTCCAGCCCCGTGCACTTGGGCAGGAAAGACCCCAGCAGTCGTCTAGCGTGGGACTGGCACCTGCAAGGGGGTTATGCCCCCTTAGGGGCGTAGGGCTCCCTGCTTCATGAGTCGTTGGCCAGATTGCTGCCTCTCTTCTGGGACGCTGGCTCCCCGGGGCTTGTGCTGGCCAGTCTCACAGGAGTTGCATCAAACTTCACTGTCCTGTCTGTGTCTGAAAACCGGGCTTGCTGCTCTTTCAAGTGAGGCCCATGTTTCCTATCCCTGCCAGATTAGAGGGAAAACTGTGTTTGGTCCCCCTTCACATACAGATGCTTTCACTGTTTCCCAGCTGTGACAGTGGTCCCTGCTGTGTGTGAAGAGCTTTCACGTGGCAACGAGAGGAAGAAAAACATCCATCTTGGGAAAAGGCAACTAAAAGTGTGTGGGTGGGCAGAGGGGCTCGAGTCTGGGGCAGCGCCTCGGTCTGCAGGCATGGACTGAATTTCAAGTGTCCCTTAGTGTCAGCATTTGCTTCTGTGAACTGTTCGAGGGGGTGGTGGATCTGCTTGCACCAGGACTTATTTGTGTGTACGAGGGGTTGCAGGTGCTCCATGGATTAGATAACACCCCCCTACACCACCTCCTTAAAAATACATTTGGGTTGAATTTGGGAAGCTCAAGTAGCTTTTTAAGAAGTCTGAATTTAGTGCGACTTTGTTGCCATGGGCTGTGCTGAGCAGAGTTTGAAAGGCGTGTGCATGTCTGTGCCTGGTGTGTCAGGCAGTGAGCGAGGGGCCGTGCGGTGACCTTTGCTCCCCTGGGTGGTAGGGTGGTCAGACCTTCCTGCCTCATGCTTTGGGGCAGATGAGGGTTTCCCTGTCAGCCCTTGGCTCCCTATCTCTCTGCAGGGTACTGCTCTGTGCCCAGCCCCTGTGCTCAGAGGTATGTGGGGAAATGAGCAAGTACATGGTCCTCTGTGCCGAGGGAGGCTTCCTACATTACGGCAAAGCCTTTTCACAGGCGATGCTGTGGCCTGCTGGGGATTCACTAGGGCTGGAGGAAGGGGACCCTGTGCGGCCTGGTGCTGCTGCCTGCGCCGGGGGGCAGGGGCAGGGCCAAACCCATTCAGGGGACAGGCTGTAGGTGTGCTGTCCTGGGCAGGTTCAGCCCCTGTAGCTGCCAGTGGGGGCGGGGGCTCCTCTCCGTGTGCCGGGAGACAGGTATTGATTTAGCTGCTGATGTTCTTCTGCCACGGGGCCGTACGAGCCAGCACAGTCTGGGCAGCATCCGTGTGCCCATGTGCCACGCTGGTGCCAGGTTTAGCGCACGTATCTCTGCCTGGGCGCTCCTCGGTGCCATGACTGGACATTCCTGCGGCCGGATTCCTGACCATGGGCTTGGGCAGTTTGGGACACGCACTTCAGTTCTCAGTTTGTTTTCCTTGGCACTGGGTTTCCAGCCCTCACGCGATTACGCTGGTTATCTGCTCCAGACGTCAGGGCTGGCATTCCTTCGCAACAGGTGCTTGCAGCAGCGCCAACTCTGGAGGCCCTGAGGACACTTCATTTTTTGGAGATCTTGGAGCTGCTGCTGGCTCTTGTTGCACTGACAGCACCAGGCGTCTGAGGGGCTGTTGCTTTGCTCCAGGGTCCAGGTGTTGCCCCCGCCAGCGGTGTGGCTGCTGCCAGGGGAGCTGTGCTGAGTTCCTCACAGTGTTATGCCTATCCCTTGCTGGCCTCGCTCACTCGCTTCAAGAACAAATAAATTGCTTGCCTTCAGAGCGACGCCTGCTAGAGCCACAGGTCTTGTCTAGACTTGCCATGTCTCCGCGTTGACTCGGGCGCGCAGAGGAAACAGCGAGCCATTCCCACGCTTCGCCTCTCCTGCAGGCTCGCTCCGTGCCGGGCCCACCTGCCCTGCTGGGGGTCCCTCCCACCTCGTGGCCCGAGCAGCACATGGCGGCCGACTGGCACCAGCAGCCGGGCTTGCCCATGCGCTGCCACCGGTTCTGTCTCAAGCATGTGGGAAGGCTGATTCCCAGCCTTTCCCCTGGCGCGCGCCGGTCCCCCTTTCCCTCCGGTCTCTGGGAGAAAGCTCTAGCCAGGCGCTTGTCTTGGGCCTTTCTCCAACTGGCAGCTCAGGCAAATGACTTGGCTTTAATTGTGGCTGTTCAGCATAGTAAAGGAGATTACAGCTCCCTCCCAACACGCAAGTTTAGCTGAGAGGATTGTTCTTGGCGGGAACAGATTGTTGCAGGAGACGAGCTTGATTTAAGGTGAGGTTTCAGGGCTTGATTCGTGCTGGCATTTTCCAAGGGGCACCTGAGAGGATGTTTGTCTTCACATTTGCTCCCTTACATGTTGTTCCACCTTTCCCTTGCATCTTGGGGCCTGCCTGCTCTACGGTGCCCTCTCTCCTGTCTCAGCCTCTACCAAGCCAGGCCATCCCCCTGGCTGCTTCTGTTCCCCTTTCCCTTCCTCTGTCCTCAGCCGCCCCTGGCATGCCTGCCCTCCCTGCTCCAAGTGACCGGCAGGCTGGTGGCTGCCGGTGTCAGATGCACCGCACGGTGACTAGCAGCCGGCATCCCCTGCAAGTTCGGTCCCAGGATGGCCCCCCATGCTGCTCCATGGCTGCACCTTCCACTGCCAGCCGTGTCAGGGACTGACCTGCAGATGGCAGGGTTGGTGTGCTGCACGGGCCAGCGTCACCCAGCCCCAGGCTCAGGGGCTTAGCACGGGACAGTCTGGAGCACAGCGCGCCCAGGAAATGCTGGACCGGCACTGTCTTGGGCTGTGATGCTGGCCAAGACAGTGTCCTGCCCACTTGTCCTAAAGCCCCTGGGCGCCCTGAGTTGCATAAGCCGTTCGCCTGCGTACATGCTTCCTTGGCTCTGTCGCTTTGCTTGCAGCTCTCTTGTTCATCAGAGTGGCCTCTCTGCATGGACCCGTCGCGTGCCCACACGAAGGAAACAGTGGGCTGCCTCCATGTGAGTATCGGCCCAGCACCTGGGTCACGGGCTTCTCTGGAGATCCTGGTGATCCGCTCCTCCCTGGCTGTCAGGTGCCATCGTTGTTAGGGCCTGAATTTTTGTTTCTCTCCCAAACCCCTTGGGACAATGTCCGTCTGGGTTTGGAAGCGTTCCCTGAGGTGTGGAGCTCTGTGCCTGTTCCCATAGGAAAGCCCCAGGTTCCTCTCTCTGCTGGTAAGAGGGGCTTCTGGTTTGAACAGAAGTGAAAGGGCGGATCCTTCGTTGAGGTGTGCTGGGAGTGGATAAGCCAAGCCAGGTGTGCTGGAAGCAGTGCACCCCAGGCTGCATGACTCAAGGCAGGCAGCAAGTGTAGGCCATCTCGTATGGTGCAATGGTGGTTGCTCCAGCTGCAGAGATGAGCCACCTGTGCAGAGCTAGGAGACTTCAAAGGAGAACCAGGAATTCCAGCCTGAAGCAGGCGCAGCTGAGCCCCTGGTCCATTTTTCAGGGTGAAGATGGCTCGGGTGCTAGCACGGCTGGCCTTGCTTTGGGAACAGGTGGCTCCCCTGGGAGCGCTTTGCATGTAGGACCCATGTTCCCAGCCGCGAGTTCTTGTGTACATCTAAACGAGTATTTCCTGCTCTAGGGGCATCCAAAGTCCCCATTTTCTTAGCAGCCAGAATTGCTGGGCCATGATTTAATGGGGATGCACTTGCTGTAGCGTTGTGGCCCGGCTTCTTGCAGTGTTCCTGCTGGCAGGACAGAGCACCTGCTCAGCCTCCCTGCCTGTTGCTGGGGGCTCATCACCTTGGAGAGGACAATTTCTTGTCTCATCAAAACAGCCCTGTGCCCCTGGCTTGCAGGACCAGGCCCCCTGCATGCATGAGTGGAAATGAGCGCCCAGATGTGCTGACTCCAAACTGCTGCCTGGTCGTGCTCCACAGAGTTACCGTGCCCTCATTAGAATAGCTTTTGTCAGGGTGTCTTTAATCAGTTGCCTTCTCAGAGACCATGTGTTGAGGAAGGGGGTGTTTTGTTTGGGTCTGTTCTTCCTCTTGGAAATTCCCAGCATTGCACCTTATGAAACAAACTAGAGATGTCCAGGGCAGCATTCATTAGGAGGGGCCTGAGGAACCTGTGCCGCACACAGCAACGGTATCCTGCTCACATGTCCCCTCTCTCCCTCTGTCCAGGTCTCACAGACGGCAGATGGCCTGGATGCCGACCTCTGGAAAGACGGCTTGTTTAAATCCAAGGTCACACGATACCTGTGCTTCACCAGAGCATTTTCAAAAGAGAACGTAAGTGTTTGCCAAGTGCCAGCGTGCGATGCGTCTCGGCTTGGCATGTTCCTTGCCCTCGTGATTCACTTCAGGGAGCTCGTGTGGTTGAGGCAGGTGTTTTGCCAAGTCGGGGTGAGTTGGTAGGAAAGCCCAAAGATCTAATCCCTGTGGCTTAAGTTATTCCTCCTCCTCACCTGCCACTTACCCTTATGGAAGGCAAATCCCAGCCAGTTTTGCTGCAGTAGAAGCACACAGAAATCCCTGGGCCTGTTTCATGGTTTGCCACCCTGCTGGCACTGCCGCCCCGCGTGGCATTGCAGAAGGCAGTGCTGCCAGCATCGTTCAGCCACTGGCTTGGCAGGGACAGCAGGCACAAGGCTTTTGCCCTGGAGGAGGGTGTGCCCGGGCTGACCAGTCTCCAGGCCTGGGCCCTGCCCCATTCCCCAACAGGATTCCCTCACCTTCGCTGCTTCATGCTTGTTCTTGGAACATTTGCCCACATCTCTTGGCAGCTTTTGCATGCATCCTCCACTTCCAGTGTAGAGACACAGCTTGCACCTATAGGCAGCAGCTGCCTGCCTGCCTGCCTGCTTCTCCTGTGAGGAAGAGGAGCCCATGTCCCACCAGTGTGTCCTGTGGAGGGTGTCTCTGGGACAGGGTGCTATTGGGAGGGGAAGGCATGTGATTTGATGCCTTGTGTTGGCTTGGGATGTTTGTCAGCCGAGTATAATACAAACACTTAGCATTTCCAGGAGAAGATGCTTAATTCTACCTCCAGTCCTAAAACCCTATGACAACAATAGCCATAGACCAGGTCAGGAGGATGTTAAACAGGAGGATTTATGATCACTTGAATATTCAGTTTATCTACGGCTACCTTAAACACGAGGCTGTCAGAAGTAATTACAGGACAGTAGCATGCGCTGGCTACCAGAGACGATATAAACGCCCTGAGTCGGTGCCTGTTGGGCTCTGGTCATGAATCATTTGCTCAACGAGGTTTGGGAATACGTTTTTTCTGTTTATGAGGTGCACGTTAAAGGGAGTGTGCGGCAGGGAGGATTGATGGGGTCTTCCTGCCGGCACTGCCAGCTCTGCAGCGAACAGCTGACTGACATGGGGCTTGGCCCTGGTTAGCTGCCCACAGCCCCCTTCCAGGTGCACTGGTTTGTCTTCAGGCCATTCGAGTTGTGCGGTCAGGGCCACATGCTAGCATCCGGCCTCCCTCCATGTTTGCGGGACACTGGATAAAACTCTCCCTGGTGTTAATCATCCTCACTGTCCCCCAGGTGCTGAGGAGTTGCCTCTGTCCCTTCTGACAGCGCATCTCACAAGTGCTTGTCAGCCTCTGTCACAAGCCCCTGTGGACCCCGCAGGCTGTGCTGAGTGGGACAGTTGCTGCTGCCATGCAGGGCTGCGTGCTCGGTGCTTGGCGAGGCAGCGCTGTGTTGCTAGTACTCGCTGGCCCCTCCACTAAGCACACTCAGCATTAATCCCCTTCCTGCTTCTTTGGCTGCAGGGCTGGCTGGCAGCACGGGCAGGAAGCGCGGGGAGAACCACTCCCTCTCTGCTGGGAACTCCCCTTTCCCCCCCTGCTCCCAGGCTAATGCTGTGGGAGCCCCTCTCCCCCTCCTCCTTCCCCCCGGAGCGGCTGGCGGGATGCCAGGGACTCGGCGCAGACTTAAAACCTTTGAGGCTTAGAAGTGCTTAGAGCTGCCAGCAACATGTTGCATCCTGCCGGGGAGAGGTTGGCCTCCCCGGCGTTGGACGTCGGGGCGCTGCGTTTGATCAGCCTTTCCCATGCCTTGCTCTCTAAAACTGGGGTCTTCTTAAGTTCAGCTCAGCCAGTGTGCGCTGCTGGGCCCTCTCTCAAACCCATCCCACAGACTCCACACCAGCCCGGGCCTTGCTCTGGTTAACACGCTTCGTACAGTCTGTTCTGCTGCCTCTCTGCTGTTGGTGGGGAAAAAGCCATTGGTTCAGCTGGAAGTCCCATTTTAGCGTGACACAGATGGGCAATGCAAGTAAATGAAAGATGCGCCAGCAGACATGCCTGATCTGCCCGTCACTGCATCCATATGGGACACCGGCTTGCACTCAGATGTTAGGAAGCTGGCACTGCTTGCTTTTGAAGAGAGGCACGGTGCTGTGTGTAAACTGTAGTGATTGAAAAGAAAACATCTACTTTCACTGCTCAGAAGGTATAACAGGCTCAAACAGCCCTGCCCTTTTCTTTATGTGCTTAATGGTTCCAGCATAATAACCAGAAGGCAGTGTTTGGCCTGCAGTATTTTTCCTGCCCAGATGAAAGCTGTGTATGTCACTTAGCAGCAAGTAAGGATAAAATATACTGACTGGGTTTGATAGCTCCGAATGATCTTTTAATTGTGCTTTGTATTGCACTTACGTTTATAATGGCCCATGTAGTAACTAAAGAGTGTTTTCCTTCCATATCAGAATACTGGCAGCAATATTAGCTTTAATGGGAACTGCAAAGAAAATCCAGTCTGTAAACAATTGTGGAGGCTGTCGTTCTAAATTGTGTTTTTAGCTCTTCAAACCTTGATTAATAGGACACGGCACTGGTTCAGGATTCGTATGGATTCCAAATGGAGTTTATCATTCCAAATGGCGCACTACTTTGGAGTGGGCTTGCCTGCTTTTGGAGCTAGCACCATATGTATTCAGCACTAATTATCAGATGCACACAGTAACTTTGGCTGTGCCCACATTAACATTTCCTGCCACTGCTACCATGTAAACATCCTGTGGTTGTTGCCATGTGGAGCGCTCAGGCCATGGCCAACTTAGCCGCAGGTTTTTGCTTTAGTGGTTGAGAGGGACTGTGGCCTGTCTCCCCACAGTGTCCGGCAGGGCTTACAGTGAATGGAGATAGTGCACATGGAGAAGGTTGCTGTAATTGCTCAGTGCATGGACTGTACGGTGCCCAGTTGCTAGCTGATTGTAGGGCCCCTGCTTGCCCTGTCTTCAGTACATGTGGTCTGGAAAACACTCAGATCACCAGGCAGTTTGAGGTCCCACTGAAAAGAGGGATGCTGTGCCTGGATGCATAACATTGTCACAGCCTGCTGTTTCTCCTCTCTCTGCAGAGCCACTTGGGCAATGTCCTGGTTGATATGAAGCTCATCGATATCAAGGACACGTTGCCTGTGGGCTTCATCCCCATCCAGGAGACGGTTGACACACGTAAGTGTCTTGGTGCTGTCACCATTCCCCATTGGTCAGCAGCTGACTCTGCCCTGGCACCTGCCACTTGTGCCTGTTTGTGAACGGGGCCAGGGTGGAGTTCAACAGCTGCCTCTGGCCCTGGGAAGGGGCTCAGGCTGCCTTAACAAGCAGGAAATGATGACATGGTATCTTCTCTGACATTTTAATGCAGCTGCCCTGGCCACATTCTGCATATTCAGGTGCAGTGGGGACGGCTGTGCACATGGGCAGTACTCAGCTAGCATGGGGGCAGAACAGATGAAGGCAGCGCTAGGTGATGCCTGCCAGGCCACAGCTGCAGGCTGCGCTCACATCGCAAGCGAAGCTGTGACAGGGGATTTCACTCAAGGCCTCCCGTGTCCCACGTACAGACTGCACCCTCTGCTCCAGCTCTGGAGATAACAGGGCAGGTGGGTGCAGTGACCAGCAGGGCACCAGCACTGTGGTGCTGGCTCCTGCCATTTCATGCAGCTCTTTGCCTGAACAAAAGGCCCTTGGTGCCTCATGTCCCTGCCCTGTCAGAGCCAGGCAGTGCCTGGGAATGGCAGGCCCCTGAGAGCAGTGCAGGAGAGAAGCTTTTAAGGATGAGTCAAAATTCAACATTAGAAGCTGAGTGAGTCACTGCAGAAGTGCTGCTCTGGTTATCCCCCAGCACTTGTGTGGCTGGGCATGGCCTGCGGTCACTTCTGTGAACCATTCGCAGCCTGCTAGCCTCCTGGGGAGAGGAGGGATGCCTGAGGGTCCCACCAGGCACTGCTTCTTTCCCCCCAGCCTCCGCTCCCCATGGCAAAGGGGAGCATTCCCCCAGAGCTGGCTCTTGTTGGCAGACAGGCTCAGGCCTTGGCTCCAGCCAAAGGAAACCCCATGTTCAGGT
>NW_017729011.1:26255741-26278086 GCF_001723915.1 Gavialis gangeticus
TAAGCGTAGGATGAGCGGCAATCTTCCCCCAGAGCTGGCTCTTGTTGGCAGACAGGCTCAGGCCTTGGCTCCAGCCAAAGGAAACCCCATGTTCAGGTGATCCAGGAGCAAAATACATGCCTGGCCAGGCCCTCTGCCATCCCTGTGCTGTCCCCCCTCGCCCCCAGCGTGCTGCACAGTGGGTCTTTGCAGCATCTCTGCTAGCTACGCCCAGGGCCGGAGAGGAGCTGGCCAGGCAGTGGCTGCAGGACTCCGTGGTGTTGCCAAGGGGACTCCCTGGCCGTTTCTTGAATTCGCAAGTCTTCCAGATAACCAGTGATAAAGGAATCCAGCCCAGCACGTACGTGTGTGAATGAGAGAGTGAATGGAGTTGGAGGGGGATGGTATTTTGGTCGCAGCCAGCCTAGGTCCAGTAGGAGCCAGCGTGCTACAAGCAGAAGGCCCTACAACCCTTCATGGACTGCTTCCCCAGCAGAGTCCTCAGCACACGCACAGCCAGGGAAACCACTGGCTTCTCATGCTAATGCTGTGGGAGTAACCTCCTCATACCTTGGTGGTGTTAAGCTCATGGTGGAGGGGGAGAAGAGACTAATTAATTCTACGTGTACTGGACTGCAACCCATGCAGCCCTTGAAAGCAGAGGCACTAGTTGTGGTAATGAAGTGGTGCATTTCCATGCTTCCATTAGCATGACTGAACGCATTTCTATTGACTGTTTATAATATGTTTACTTAAAATTAGTTCTGCTTAAGCCTGTGTAATTAATGGCTTTAGCTCCTAAACTGGGTCTGCAGCAAATGCTGCACAGTGCGGAAGACAAAAACAAATACTGCTAACTACATGATGTCGGGGCAGTGAGAGAACACATGCCACTAATTTTGTCCCAGGTGGAGTTTGTGGCAGTGCATTTCCCTGTGTTCTCTCTTCTTTCCCTGTCGTCTGGGCTAATCACAGAAGGAACTAACTCTGGTGCTGCCCAGCAGGTCCAGGATGTCTACACTTAGGTTGTAGCATCCACACTTGGTCCTGAGAAGAGAGGGGCCAGACACTTGGAGGAAAGTGGTGGACAAGTTTACATGTCCCACAGAAGTGGGTTGCAAAACAGCAGGAGCAGGGCTGTTTGCCTTTAGACGGTTCAGGTTTGAAAGTGCCTGAAGGATGAGTATTTCCCACTGGGGGGTAGTACTTTGCAGGCTTGCCTTCAGTGTCTGAACTCCTGCCTTCCTGCTTATCTGTCAATGTCTGTGATGTTTTGAGGGCCCCCGTACAGGGTCTTGCATGGCAGGTCTGGGCTGAGGTGGAGCGCCAGTCTTGGAGTGCAGCACACCTGCACCCGCATGCTGGTATCTCGGTGTCCTTTGTCTGGGCCTGAACAAGAATGTGCGTTGCATCCTCAGGCAGAGGGGAATGCCACCGGTCTATGTGGGTACTGGGGCCTGTTCCAGCACAGCCAGCAGCCGTGAGCTGCTGCTGCCCTAGTCAGTGCCCACATCTGGGCTCGTTTTTTGCTGTTGTTTCAAATTGCCCACCACCCCAGATATTGCTTTCTGGGACACTCGGAGGCTTCTGCCTTCATCCACTGCAGCCTGACCTCTGTTTGCAGCTCTGGTGCTGAGCAACCTGTGCTGTGCTGTGCCGTGCCAGTGCAGGAGTGACGTTGCCCTGGGGATGAATAGCAGGGTGAGCCTATGCAGGGGCTTGCCAGTCCCTGGCAGGCACAAAGGTCCTTGAGGGATCTGGCAGTTATTGCCTTGCAAATCTCATTTTAATCCCTGGGAAGACAATGGAACAAATGGTGAGAGAGAATCCCTCAGTGCAATGGTTGAGCCTGGAGTTGATCAACCCTGGGGGCCCATAAGGAAGTGATCCTGCCAGATGAAGTGTGCTGGTCTCTTCATACAGAAGGGGAGGGTAACGGGAGTGTTGGGTTTAGTAAGGCAGTCGGCACTGTCTCCCCCAAAATCTGAATTTAGAACTGAGTTTATGCCAACTTGGGTAGTGAGGGGCTGGCAGCAGGGTATGGGAGTGTTAAATGAAGAGGAGAAAAGCCAGAAGTATTGAACTGGGTGAAAAGTGCTGAGCGAGGTGTGCAAGGGGTTGGCCTTATTTACAGTCTCTGCTGCTTGTCTGTGATGCAGCATAAGAAGCTAATGAGGTTCCACCGTGGTACCACAGAGGGAGGAGAGCTAGAGAGCAGCGAGGGCAGAGCAAAACAAAGGAGCGCCCACGATCAGAGGTTTCAGCAGACGGCAGCAAAGTGGAACCCAGCTGGGAGGGCGTGTGCAGAGCCCTCAGAAAGCTGCGCCTCTGCTGCAGTTAGTTCCCTCGTACAATGTGGCCAGGCAGGAGGGGTTTGTATGAAGGAAGTGGCCCCGGGTGAACCTCCTGCGCAACTACACTGTGCCACACTGACGTGGCCAACCACGGTGACTTGCTGCGCCAGACCGTGACACTGCATTGCACCTGCACTGGGGCTTCTACTACTACAGCAGCAGCTGTGCTGGTTTCACACCCCAGTAGAGGCAGGGCCTTGGAGCCCACTGGATGGGGGCTGCCTCAGGGGACTGGAGTCAGGTGACCCCCACAAATTTATCTCCTGTTCCCTGGCTGCACAAGGTGGGAGCACATTGCCAAGTGCTCCCATCTCAGCGTGGTGGCTGGGGCTGTGTGGGAGAGACTGTACACTCTCATGCTGCCTCTGCTTGTTACCTATTAAGAATGGCCAAGTGGAAACCCCCACGGTCCTGGGCAGACCTGGCTTGGTAGCGGCTCCAAACGTGGGTTGTTGCAGAAGGCCCAAGAGACTGGTATTCACTGCCCAATGAGAGGAATGCTCCTGGGGGAGAGACAACAGGAAGAGGATGACATAGGAAGTGTAAAAAATAGCCTGACAAATTCTGTGCAGAGGCTCAAGCTCTGCAGGGTGCATGGCATGTAATCTTCTCTGTAGATGCTGGTGTGGAGAGAAGCAATGTTTTACTGCAGTGCTTAACAGCAAACCTCCTGTGCTGTACAGAAGGCTGCACGTTAGCAAACCACCCTGCAGTCCCTGGTGAGCACTGTGCAGCGGTCAGGGCTCTTAGGACATATCTGGTGTCTGCCTCCTCTCCCTGCCGTACCTATCTGCATAAAACCTGAAGAGGCAATAAATAATGCTTATACTCTGATTTGGCATAAAAACCAACCTCCATCCTGGGTTGCTTTTGCAGAGGAAATGGCTTTCAGGAAGAAGAGGCTGTGCATTAAATTTATCCCTCGAGACTCCACAGAGGCTGCGATTTGTGATATCCGAATCCTGGGCAGGTCTAAGCAAGCTCCTCCACAGTACACTTTTATAGGGTGAGTACCTCTTCATCCAGACTCCACTGCCATGTTTGCCTTTGGGCAGCGGGTACCAAAGCCAGGCACTGTCACTTCCTGCAGGACTTAAGTGAGGGTTTATAAGCGTTAATTAATGTTTGTAAATGGGATGGTGCTGTATAAGTGCAAAGGATTATCAAGCTCGGTGTAAGAATTAATTGATCCTCTGTAGCAATTAGCTTGGTTCTGATTACACATGTTTGATAGCCGTGTGCATACGCTGCATTTACTAGTAGCCTTAATGGCTTTTCTGTTTTAATTACAAAGGGAACTGAACAATATGGGCATTTGGTACCGAATGGGCAGGGTGCCACGAAACCACGAATCTTCACAGCCCACGACTCCCTCTTCCCAAGCACCAGCTTCGACACCAGCTCCCAACCTCCCTAGGTAAGTTCTGCTGCTTTTGCCTTTGCTTGCTTGTTCTGTCCTGCCTGGTGGAGCGGCACAGCTCCCTGTTGCTGGTACCCATCCCAGTGGGGCTAGGATCACAGGCAGTGTCCTAAAATAAATCATTACACAGCCCACCCTTTTGTGTTGGGCAAGAGGCAGTCGTCCCCAACATTGGCTTCCTGAGAAGTGGCGTGGGTGTTATGTAGGGAGGACACACAGATGCTGTGGAGTGAGTTGGTGGTAAACCAGACAGAACGGAAAAGAAACGTGTCAAGAAAAAGAGCGCTTCCTTTCCCCGGGGCTTCCGAGCAGGCCTCAGCCAGCCTGCCAGCCTAGTTCAGACCGCAAACAGTTCTGTGCATGGAGTGGCCTGTATTGTGTGCCTCGTACAGCCAAGAGCACACTCTCAGCCCTCGGCAGACAACAGCACTATTGTAATGCTGCTTCCAGCTGCTTCTCTTCCTGTGCCTTGAGCTGTGTGCAGAGCTATCTGCATAAAACCTGAAGAGGCAATAAATAATGCTTATACTCTGATTTGGCATAAAAACCAACGTCCATCCTGGGTTGCTTTTACTGGGTCTTAGCCTGGTGCAAGCAGGTCTGCCAGTTGTGGGCTGGCCAGCAGTCCAGCTACCTGGACCTCCCACCTCCCACATCACAGCTGGATAGGTAGAGGCGGGTGGGCTTGCAGAGTGGCTTTCGCACATTGAAGTTGTTTGTATGAAGAGAAAGGACCAGTGTTTCCTGAGCCCCACAATTAATCGTCCTGCACTGTGAGGCACGAGGCTTGCTTCCTCCTTGCCATGGCCCCATGGTCCCTGAGCTATACCCGACAAATGGCAGGGACTGCTGCCTGCCTTCACCCCACGCGTAGCAGTGCCAGAGCCCCACTTGGGCTGCTGATGCACTCCTTGTCCTTGCAGTCGGCTGTGCCAGGTGTGTGCCTATTCATGTGTATGTGCGTGTAATCCCTCTGTAGAACAACAGGAGCACAGTTGTAGCTTATAGTTACTTCCTGGCATCTCCTGGGCAAAGCACAGCAGTCTCAAAAGCCAAACAGGCAAGCCATCTCATGCAAAAGTCATTTGGAAACTTCCCTGCACCCCAGGGGAGAGGGGTCCTGCAACCGAGGAGTCTCTCCCAGACTCTTGCCCTGTGCAGCTGCCACAAGGCCACGGGTCCTTCCAAGAGCCCTCTGTGCAGTGCTTTTATAGAGCACGTGCCTTCTGTCGTGCCAGGGTTTCTGAATGCACAGCCAGTATTGCAGATAGGTTTACAGTGCTAAAGTAAATGTTTAGTGCTCTTATTTCTAAGGAAGTGGGGGAATTCCTCTGAGACTGTGTAGCATATGAACCCCAAGGTATTGCATGAATAGAAAATACTGCCCAGACCCTCATATATTTGTTCAGCTGGATGTTTCTGAGAGTGGCAGTCTCGGAATGACCTGTAGAAGGTTTCTGGATGGTAAGCTATGGTAACTTCCTCCTCGTTAAGGCTGCTGCATGCAGCTCTTGACCCTTCATACTGGTACAAGCCAGTATATCTCAGCGACTCCTCAGCCATCATCAGTGGCTTGCGTTTGACAAGTTATTTCACAGAGAGTTTTGCTCTGTCTTGAAGGAAGTGGTGCTGCCTGTCACTGTCTTGCACCCAAGGTGCAGCTGGGCTTTTGGCTCAGTAGGCAGTGGTGTAAGAAGTGGGTGTCTGCCCCGAGCCCTTGGTCTGTCCACATGGAGGTGCAGTGTTGTTTCACAGTGCCACTAGGTGCAAGCTGTGTAGCAGCAGGCCGCACGAGAGCAAAGGGAGATGTCTCCTCTTCACAGCAGAGATCAGCATTTTCTGTCTGTGAGAACAGGACGGCAAGTTTCCATGGTAAAGAGAGAACGTATCTGAGCAAGGCAGCGTGCGGGGCTGTCCTTAATCGCTAAGTGTGAAAGGGTCGCTTTATGGCTGAGCAGGGAGGGATGCAGAACAGCTCCAGAGCCATCGGGAACAGGGCCAGGACTGGAGCTCAGCACATCAGCGACAGTCTGAAAAGAAGAGTTTACAAGGCTTATATATTTTATAACCTCTTGTTGTACAGTTTATGGTTTACAATGGCTGCAAGGAAATTGGATCAGTTTTGTTTTACTTGCCAAATAAACCAAATGTCAAAATAGTCAATATAAAATGTATTCTAATTTGGCTGAGTTAAAACAGCCGGTATGTGGTGGAATAATTGAATGTTACATTAATGCCTCCTAGTAAAAACCACCTGTCTGTAGCCAGCTCTACTCTCGTGCCCCACATGTGATTTACAGGTAACTTTCACACCAACAGCCAGTCATTCAAAGCATCTTGCGTGTCTGTTTTTACACCAATTATTTATTATCCAATATTTTTTTTTAGAAATAGAAATGTATATAAAGATGCATCCTGCAAATATTTCTTTATTAGAGGAAACATATGTTAGCTGAAAAGCTGCTTTAACATTTTATCCACAGAGTAGTAAGTTATTCAAGCTTAATGTCCATGGAAGATTGCAGTCACAAGTAACCTCTTATTTTTACATGACCATAGAGATAAGAGATTATGCTTGTAGCCAGTTGCCACTTTATTCCGCATGGATATATGCCAACAGCAGCAGCAGAAGATTGCTCTGAGCTGTGCAGTGAATACCCAGACAGAACCAGTGCACAGAAGAGAATATTGCCCCACCAGGATTTTCCTGTGAGGACGGTCAGACATTTAAAACCACTCTCTTATTTCTGCCTAGCTGTGTAGAATACTGTGCCTTTAAATCACGACATCCAGCAGGGAAGCCTTGGTGCTTCACAATCATTGCGAGTGCTACGAATATAAACCAGGGCAGTAAAACACCCAGGTAGATGCTGTGTGGCTGAGCCCTTTCATATGGGAGGACTCTTTATAGCATGCGGTTGTCTGTTCTGTGCCAGGCGTCCTCCTCCAACTCGGCAGACATGTCTGTGGCCGATGG
The DNA here is from genome assembly GCF_001723915.1 of Gavialis gangeticus. Lineage (NCBI taxonomy): Eukaryota > Metazoa > Chordata > Crocodylia > Gavialidae > Gavialis > Gavialis gangeticus. The sequence continues at coordinate 26,262,472 of NW_017729011.1, forward strand.
CGAGTGATGCTGGAGCATTCGGACTCCGTCCTGGGGCGCTGCTGCTCTGCTGAAAGCTTGGCCTCTAAGCCCCGCTTGCCTCGGGCCCTCTGTGCTATGCAGGGAGAGTGCACCCCCAGGCTTATTTTAGTGCTGCCCCAGCATTTCACTCTTCCTCCCAGTGATGGGGGCAAGGTCAAGGAGTCCTTAACCTCTGCCCCAGGATTTGTTGGGAGCGGGGAAGTAGGTCCCTGGGACTTCCTCTGACCTGGTTTCCATGTTCTGCAGCTCAGCTGTGTGCTTCGTCTAATGCTTGCAATGGCCCTTTCCAGGGACAGAGTCTTGAAGGGCACGTGGTCTCATTCCCTCCACTCCCCAAGAGGCTGCGGAGGAATTGTTGTGTTCCCTGAGCTCCAGGGCCTGCCTGGCACTGTCCTTCGGGAGTGGTGCCTGCAGTAGAAGTACACCTCTACCCCTCACCTTCACACACCGAGTCACCAGGAGGAAGCTGCATCTGCCGGACCCCTTATTGTAGGTGTCTGAGTTTATGGTCCCAAATTCCAGGCCCCACAGACACCCGTGAGGATGACACGTTGTGTTCTCGTGTGACCTGGTGAGCTGCCATTGTGCTTCCCAAGATGGCACAGCATCAGGTCTTCCCCCCAGACTGTCAGGCTCTTGGCATCGATGGCAGCCTGAAGAAATGCTCTTACAGTTTCCTGCCCCAGAGGCTGCTGCAGAAGCATCCATTCTGTTGCCTTGAGTTGCTGTTAACAGAGTAATCCTGCATGCAGGGTTGCCGCTCGCTTTCCCCCATGCTGTTGCTCTGTGCTCCCGACTTGGGGAGCTTGGTAGGTGGTGTTCCACGACCAGATGCTCATGACAGATATTTTAGCCTTGCCTTTTGAGCGCTGCTCCTTAATTGCCCGGTGTGAACAGCACGTGGATCCGCCCACCCCTATGTGCCAGAGACCTTGCTCCATGTTGATGGCATAAGGGCCCCATTACCAGTGTGATGAGGGCCCCGTGCAGCCTGCATTTAGGTTTGCCCAGTGCTCAGCACCCTCCATAACCTGAACCCCAGTGCTCTGGGCTGGGGCCCTGACCGCTAGCACCCGCAGGGGAGCTAGCCTGCTGGCTCTCTCCGCTGGCCTTGGCTCACGTGGATGCTCCAAGTTCCTTCCCAGGGTGCCGCTGGAGCCGGCGCCAGAATCATTCAAACAATCTTCGAACAATTTGTCAGCTTCAAGGAAGATGTCACTCAGTGCTGCCGAGTGTGTTTTACAGTGACAGACATAATTGCACTTAACTTTTTGCGTGGATGTTATCAATCTGTGACAGATACTTTGGGAAATGGAACGCTTTGATTGCAAAAGATGTGTCACATGCGTTTAATCTTCCTCTCGGCGAGACCAGGATTCAGTCACAACTTTTGCTTGTTGATGTCAGGTTTTGAGAATGTAGCTCGGCACTGACCCTGGAACCGCTCCGTCATTCAGCTCTCAGGGCTGTCATCCAAAGGTTAATGGCTTGTGGGGGGGCGGGGGGGAAATTGTGCTGGATTTCCCTTCCCCCAGGCAGCCTGGATTCATGTGTGCTGTGCCAGGCTGGGCTCACAGAGCATGGGACTGGAGCAGTGGGAGCCCCTCTCTGCCCCTGCAGAGCTCGCCCTCCCCACAGGCCCTGTGGGCTGGATGGCACAGCTCTATGCCTTTTCCTCTTCCTTTTTGTACATGACCATAGAGAAACAAGAACAGTGGGTGGGAGGGGATCACCTAACAGCCTGGTCTGCCCTTTGAGAGCCAGGAATCCAGAAGCTGGCCTGCCTGGCAGAGCCCCCTTGAAAACGGCCTGGTAGAGGACCCAGTTGGGCAGGGCACTGGTGGTGGAAAGGCTCAAGATGGAGGAAAGCTGCTGAGAAACTGTTTGGGCCTGCAGCAGAGACCAGAGGAAAGGCCTGTGTGCCCTGCACCTGGGGGGGAGTGCCATGTTTGTGGGGTCAACGGGCCACCGAGGAGATGCCTGATCCGATTTCCGGCTGGGTGCCCGGTCTTGCCTGGACTGCTGAGCCGGACCAGCTGCCTGGGGAGCCTTTCACCCCCGTGGGGGATGGCGCAGCACTCGTGAGCTGTTCCCCGCTCGCTCCGCTCTGGCGCACGATGCTCCTGTGACGTGCCAGTCCAGCTGGATCTTGTACCCAGGAGCGCCGATCTGGTGTGATGGGCAGCGTCGAGTCAGAGCAGGCAGGTGTGTTTTCCTCCTGTGCTCCTGGTTATTTTTTGAGCAGCCAAGTTGCTGCTGCTTAGTAGAAGAAAGAGTTTTGTTCCTGTTCCTCTGCTCCTAACTGCAGTTGGTACAGGGGGATGAGGACTTCGAGACGGGTCTGGTTTTTAACTGATTTGCTTTCCCGATCATTTGAGAGCTTTGTCATGTGGCCTGGGAGATGGTTAATACTTGGATTTAGGTAGGAAAAGGATTGTGTGCAATAGTTAGCCGTTGATAATATGTTACCAATACATGCATGAGAGAGCTAAGGCTTATTGTAATAACAAAACAGTGCGTCTCCTGGAGAGATTAATTGTATGGAAAAGGAAAACCTTGAAGCATTTTTAATCTTTTCTTGTAAAGTATTGACACAGATTATCTAGAGGTAGTGCTCTCCAAATTCATCCTTTTTTCCAGATGTTTACGACGGGCTAGCTAGAAAGCCAGGAACTCCATTTCATGGAAAATTTCCAGGTTTCAACATTTTTTTTTCTGTTCTGAGAAGGAGTCGTCAAACCAAGCTCTTTCAGAAATGCTTTGAGAGCGAGAGAGCCGGCAGCTGGGTGATCGGGATCTTTAACGTAGGTTGTGGGTGACCAGGTTTCAAGTCACTGGTCTGAATCCTGCCGAGGAGGGATTTCGACCTGGGTCTTCCCCAGCCCAGACAAGTGCCTTAGCCCCAAGGCTGTTGCCTGCCTCTGGGTAGGGGTCTCTTCCTCTCTGATTCTGGCCAGAAGTTGCATCCTGGAGCTGAAAAACCTCTGTGAAAGTCTAAGCAAACCTGATGCCTTTCTCTCCAGGACCCTGGATTTTCCAGTGGATGTTTTGTCAAAGCTCTGGATGTGCTCTCTGTTGAAACCACTTTTCTGACATGCTTCCAACAATGCCCCGGGTCCTCATACTCTTTGATGGGAAGATGGAGCAGGCAGTTCTTAGTCCCTCTTCAGTTTGGAAACCAGGCAAGAGGGGAAAAGTGTTGTCTAGTAGGTATGTCCAGAAGATGAAATCCTTCGGGATAGATAAAGCAATATCCACTGTTGGAAGGGCCCATCGTCCCCCACCATGGGTAGTGAGTGTGGGTCTGCGTGTGCTCTGCTGCACAGCATGTAGGATCCCGGTAGCGGGAAGATGTGCTGCTGCGTCCTCATCCAGAGGCTGCTTCCCATACGGAGGTAGTTAGGGAGCTGCACCAACCTTGCCGGGCAATGTGAAGTGTGAGATTTGATCCTCATCCAGCATGTTTTAGTGGTAGAAGATGGTGATTAGGAAAACATGTGACGCAAGCAGTTTCCAACCTCAAGGAGCCCCCCCTCAGCCGAGGGATAAAGACGTTAGCTCCAGCAAGGAGAAGTTTGATTTATTGAGCTGATTTTGCGGGTGGATTGAGAGATGGGAGGGAGCGCACGGAGCCCCTGTCCTGGAGTAACGGTGTTCCTAACGGCACATTCCCATTAGGGCGTAGCTTGAGATCATTAAGTGCAGACTGCAGGCCTTTGTTCAAAGGAGTGACATGCTTGGCTATTAAATAGCCCCGTAGGGGAGTTGGGAAGCTTTTTTCCTAAAACTTCTGTGTTGTCTGCTATTTAATATGATCTCTGCCACTCTTGATTTGTAATCAGTGATTTCACCCTGAAGTGTATGTGGCCGTGTTCAAATGTTTGCTGCATTAAATCAATCACTTTTTCCCGGTGTTTAATGTTTTTCCAGGCTTTCCTGGAGTGTGTTGCTCTGGGTGAAACGGGGCTGGTGATGAGTTCTGCGTGGCGACGTGCTCTTCCCGGGACTCCTTGGGCAGGCAGCATTGGGAGGTGCTGCTCCTGCTGCTGGGGCCTGATCTGTAAACGCCCTGTAGCATCGCTGCATTGGCATGAGTGGCTTTGCGTAGAGCCCCCAGCGGTATCCTCAGACACCCCTGGCATTTGCTGCAAGCAAAGTATTCGAGTGCCAGGAGCTGGTTTTTGGTGAGATTTCCAGACCTGGGTGTAGTTGTGTTAGGATTCATTTGTCAGAATTTGAAATTTCCCATGGCAGCCTGCACACTGCAGCTGATCTTCTTGGAGTCTTTCTGCTGCGCGGTGGCTCCCGCCCCCGCCCCTCCCTTTATTATGTGCGAGCAGCTGACTCGAGAGATGCACCAGCGAAGGCTGCGCAATGCTGTGCTCCCTGTGGCAGCCTCCAGAGACCCCGGGCTGTTCATCGGAGACAACCACTTCATAAGCATTTCGTTCTTCGGGTGAAGTCTGAGCTCTTTGATGCAGCGCTCGGCTTATAATAGTTTAATGGGCTGCAGCTCAGGCTTTCAAGTTGGGGAAATTAAACTTGTAGGGTTTTCTTCCTCTGCTGTTGGCAGCTGTTCCATGCTGGCTGCTTAGATGTCTCTGAGCCATGCTAGCACGCAGGATAGGGGAGGCGGGCCACAGGAGCGTGCCCTGGGCGTGGGTGGTGGTGTCTGCTCTGCACAAGGCCCTGCCAGGCCTACAGCTGGTGGTTTCTGCTCAATTTACTCATTTTCAAAAGTGCTTCTTTCAATTTTAGGAGATTGGGACCTGGGGCATGGGCATGTGGGAGAGGGGCCTGTGCTGTGGCATTCCCCCTCGTCCCACCTGGGGAGTGAAGCAGGTTAAGTCTGAGCCAGTGGAAGGAGTCGCTCAGTCCCTCCCTTTATTCTCACATGCACTGCACTTTTAGAAATGAGAATCGTGGATTTTGGAGGAACGGGCTAGATTAGTAGTTTGGAAGGGGATGAAGTACTTGCTGGGCCCATACGTTGCTTGTTTTAGGCAAAGGGACAGTGAGGCTTGAGAAGATATTTAAACATTTGGTTTTACGTGATCAGGGTAGGTAGGAATGAAGTCCACTACCCCACATCATGCTGCGCTCCCTGCTTTGTTTCTCACGGCAGTTGTTCTGGATGTGAGAGGTGCGGTGGCATTGCCCTGCTCAAGTGCACCAGAAGCGAGTGGCTGCGCATAAAGTGCGTAGTGGCGATTTGGATTGGAAAGCTGCCATGGCGTTTTCCATAAACTTTGCCATGAGACAGGGTAGTGGCAAAACGAGTGACCCTCGAGACGCTCTCAGGGAAAAGCGCACGCTTCAAAAACCAACCGTCTGTGCTTCCCTGGTGGGAGTCAGAGTCTTCCTGTGGGCGTTGGGTGTCCTGGGGTCGTCTCGTGCCCGTGCCCTGCAGCAGGAACCAGGTGTGAACAGGGAAGATGGCCTAGGTTTGGTATTCCTGCCCAGCTCTGCAGCTGTCGCATCACCGCTCTTCTGCCCACCTCCAGCAAGTTGTGGGCATGCAGTGAGATCTCGTCTTGCGTATCAGTCCTGGGCAGGGCTCCGCTGTTTCTGTTTGTTAGCAGCCTGAGGCTGTATGCGGTGTCCTGACTGATCTCTCTGCCACGTTCATCCGGTGCAGTTGGAAGCTAAAAAGTCGCTATTGTTTCCTGTGCCAAGCATTGTTGATATTTTGGAGTGAATTATGAAGCTTCCTTTGATATCTGGCATTTCCCCTCATGATCCTTTGTTACTTTTTATAAGTATTTGCTCCCTAACTTCAGAAGCAATTTATCACAACTGGCACAGACGGTCATTAATAACTGTTGTTTGGAGCTGTCGGGCATCCCTGGACCCGTTCTGTGCAAGTCTCTGTAAAATAAGCAACCCAAATTGGCCATAATGCATGCGTATCGCCCCCATTTCCCGACAGGCTGCTCGGGACGTCTCCTGGTACGTGCCACGTCCGTGGCTGCTCTTCGTAGAACTGTTCCGGGAGTTTAATGAGTCAAGGAGCAGCTACAACAGAGAGAGAGAGTAACGCTCTCTCTGCACTGAATTTAGTTGCTGTACCTCCTTGGATTGTTCTGGAAACATGAATATTTAATTGTTTGGGAAAATATCTTTTTCTAAAACCTGTGCTGTTTGGTGCCTGCATCAAAGCGATTTGTGCTGTTCGTGTCTTGAGAGAATTATTCCAAACCCCTGATTACCATGTCAGCGGAGCAGGCAGTCCTCGCTCTCCAAAGGCCATAAAACTCCGAGTCCACCTTGTCACTTTAGTGCCGTGGGGAGGGGAAAAAACACTTGTGCGTGTGACAATTCAGAAGGAAAATAATTGGCATTTGTGTATGTTAATGTGAGTTGCCATTCCTTAACATCAGAGATTCCAGCAAAGTACTAATAATTACTGTTAATATCTTTCAGTGGAAACTTTCAGAGTGAACGAGCAATGGTTGAAACAGTATTTAACGGCATGCTGCTGGCATGATAAGAATGCAAATAAGCGTTATTAGCCTAATCATTTTGCTGTCGCCATGGCTGTGCAGCAACAGTGTTGTGAATATGTCATGCAGCACCCGTGAATTTGGAAAGTGTGTCAAAACACAACTTCAATTAGTTTGCTCTAATTATGGCTCTAGAGAGTTTGTAACTATATCACTCCTCATTAAAAGAGATTTTCTTATATGGATTAATGTAACACAGAAAGGAAGGGCTCCGAATTCCAGTGCGGAGCTGGCTTCCGCAGAGAGGAAGCCCGCAGACAGCATGGCATTGTTTGGGGAGGGCTGGCGGTGTGCGGGTCCCTGCGCACTTGGCCTTGGGCCACAGGAGCGAGCAGCACCTGAAACCCAGTCCCTTGTGCCCCAATTTGTGGAGTGCCTCCAATAGGAGTTTACTCTGCTGTGGTGGGGAGCAGCCGCATCCCTGCCTGCCTTGGGGACGCAGCATGGTTGACAGCAAGGGTGAGCTGCGCGTAGGCCGGGTGCCTGCCATTCAGCAGTGATGCACCAGCAGTCTCGGCTCACGCTCAGCCCGGCAGCCCCTCTCCTTTGCAGCTGGAGGGATGCCCGCCACTTCTGCAGCGTCTGATAAACCTGCCTCAGCTGCCTCAGCCAGCCGCCTTCATTTCCCGAGGGTGAGCAGTGGCGCTGGCTGGGCTGCGAGCCATGCAGGAGGTCTGTGGGACGGGTCGCCAGACCGCAAAGTGATGCAGATAGGAAGGAGCAAACAGCAGAGGAGCTGAGCATAGAAATGCCTGCTGCATCCCTGCCCATGCTCCCGGGAGAGCGAGGCCTGTGGGTAGGCAGTGGCAACCGCAGCAGGAAGCCCCTGCTAACCCCACCTTGCTATACCGCTTTTGTCAGCGCCCTCCAGGTACCCTGCAGCTGTCCCGACAGCTTGACAGCCCAAGCTATGCACATCCTAACCTGGCTGTGCCCAGAGGTCTCGCTCCCTAGGCAGGCTTGGCATGGGAGAAGTTCTTGCCAGCTAATTAAAGAACTTGTGCTAAGGGTTAATGTTAAGTAGTCCCAGGTGTGCAGAGCATCAGAAACCACATTCGGTCTGACTTCGTTTGAGTAGAAACCACACAGCATTAAGTGTCAGCGCCGTTCCCTTGCTCAGGTCAAGTCCGTGGGTTATCGAGAATTCCCTTCTTTCTGTGCAAACGTGTTCCTCCCTCGCAGCGCGGGTGTGCAAGTTCTTGAGCTCACAGGTGAGCAGTTGGTAATGGGTTAAAATAGTAATTGTTTAAATCTTCCAGGCTTTCCTCCCAGTTCTGTGATAATTTGATGAAGAACTTCACCCTAATTAAATATTCAAATTAGGAATAAGTGTCAATATGGCTTCCCATTGCCTGGAATGATGATTAATTGTATTCAAAACTCTAGTGGCCACTGTAATCTAAACCAAACCGTTGTTCTTGATTATTTCTGCAGCACATTTACCATGTTTTTGTTTTAAAATTTCAACCAGTAATTGATTTGCCATATGCCACAGAGCTGTGCATACTTTCGCGATATGTGTTTAGGAACTTGGGGACTTTGTAATTGGGATTTTCTTGCTTTTCAGTGGCAGCCTATTTTTTTTCTTTCTACCATGCAAAATGGTTTGGCTTTTACAGGCCATAAGGAAAAGGCATTATGCAATCAAGTTAGTAGGTATATGTTTTATATTGATCCTGGCCAAACCCTTGCATTAATTCAAAATAAATTAGGCTTTGTTTCCTGGTTTTTCCCAATGTGACACTTAAAAAACCCCAACAAACCCCCCCAAAAAACACATTAGACTGAAAGGCTCTAATCTGATGCTCTCGGCGTTACCCTGCCTTGTGGTCTTGCAGCTGCGTTTGCCTCTCAGAGAAGCCCTTATGTGCTCCCACTCCTGCAAGCACGAGCCCCGTGTATCGCACTGTAGAGAGTGGGTGCTGGCAGTGGGGTTAGATGAACGGGGAGGGAGAATCCAAGCACATCTGTTCTTACTTGTGAACATGCCCCGTTAGGTGGTGCTCAGGGCCCTACAGCATTAGGTTAGTACTACCACTTGCGCTGGAGCAGCTCTTTGTGGCACGTGGTCTCCAGAAGCAAATCAGGCTCCTGAATGGTCACCAAAGGCAAAATCAAATGACAGGTTCATGTTTAATGTCCATACATCGCTCAAAAATCTGACCACGCCAAATCCCATTTATTTTTCATTTTAAATGCACTAAAGTCATCGTGGATGTGGTGCTGAGCTAGCAGGCAAGATGGCAAGACAGGGATGACCCTGCCTCGGTCAGACTGTCGGACAAGAAAGTTTACTAAGGGCCCTTCCAGGCCTACTTTTGTGGGACCTGAACACACGACCTGCTACTGCTCCACTGAACGTGGTCAGAGCCTGTGAGACTGTGAACAGTTCTTCTCCAGTACGTCCATGGAGCGTATGTGCCGCTTGCACATATGTCACTTGCATGATCTGCTGGAAGGACATGGTCCTGATCAGGGACTTCACTCCTAGGGCATGTCCCAAGTCAAGGATTCAGTGAAATTCCTCTTCGAGGGTCACAGGCTTTATGGACAGTTAAACTCCCAGCAGTGTCATCTGTACGATTGCATACAGAGGAGTTTGTTTATTGCTTGCATAGACCCGTGATTTCCAGACCCACAGCTTGGTCCCAGAGCAGGCGGGTCTGCCATTGTCCAAGACCATTTCCTGAAGAGCGTGGTTCACATGGAGCAGACCCAAAGTTGGCACTCCCTGGTGAATTCCCTGCACCGTGGATGCCTGATTTAATCAGACAGCAGCAAACACTTGAAACACTTTGTTGAGAAATGTGCTCTTTGTTTGCCGGGGGTCTGCTCTGTGCAGCTCCTGCGCCCCTCCCTGGTATGACTGTGCACGCAGAGGGAAGATGAGAACAGACCCCACCAGAAGCAGGAGACATTCAGAAAGCATGGTTAGCCATCTGGAGGTCTCAGAAGTACATTTCTGGATGATTTCATTTAAAACCTAATGAAAAGTGCATAATTCGTAGAAGTGGTAGGCTTCATATGCAAAGAGTGTTCATGACAAACCTGCCTTTACTGGCAAAGGCAGCCCCATATGGATTGTGTTTTGAAAGGAAACCTGTTGGCCAAATTTGAAGATGTTTTCACATGGTCGTTCTCGTTTTATTTTTAATTTTAAAGGAGGTCTGGAAGCACAAACACATTCAGAGTGGTGTTTTACCTCTTACATTCTGAAGGACTCATCATTGCCAACATCATGTTTTTAGACTCTCTCTGTTCTTTACAAATATGTCCAATTTCGAAGGTACAAGTTTCCAGCTGATTTGTGTAATAATGCTCCGTGCTGGCCGGTTCAGGGCGCTCTTTGTTGCGAGTATGGGAACTACAGCTAAAAAAGGGTAACCTGCTTTTCTGGTAAAAGAGCCTCACAAAATCCCTGCTCCTGTTTGTGTCACTCCAAAACGCGGGACGCCGACAGCTGCCGCCTCTTTCCTGTGTGCTACCAAGTCACTGTTTTGAAGAGGGCTGCATCTTCGTCACAAGCAACAGTGGGTCCATAAAGGTTATGATGCATAATAAAAGCTTGCACAGACCTGGAATCAGCACTAGAAAGTACAGATTTAAATTACAAAGGAAAAGCCAGAATCTCCCATCCAGGCCTATAAATCTGCACACAGCCGATATTGGCTCCAGTAACTGAAGGCTTCTGTCTGGCGCTGTCTCTGGTTCAGCTTAGCAGCCACTTTGATTGAGTCAAGTACCAAAGGCTGACGTAGGAGGGACGCGTTGCTCCTACGTTCACGTGGCTGGAGCAGGTGGCAGGAGAAATGTGAGACTGGCGTTCCCATGTCCTGCCCGTAGCACAGAATATGGGAGGCAGGTTGGTTTGCTGCCCCTGTGAGAGGTCTGGGCATTGAGTGGGACATGGTGTCCCATGGCAGCAGGTCTAAGCCTAGCTCCCTAGATGGGGCTTACCCTCGCAGCTCCCTGCCTGTCAAATGGGTGATTTAGGGCTTCTTTTTTCCCTTGTTGCCAAACAGCCAGTGTGAATAATAAGCCCGTCGACTCCAGGTTTTGAAACTCATCTGCATGCCAGCAGCCACCAGAAAGGACCTGCTTTTCTGGCCCCCAGACCCACTGGCAGAGGGGTTCAGGTTTCGGCTCCGTGCCCCTGGCTAATGGGTTCTGGGGAGATTGCTGCCTTCTCCAGCCCAATCTGGGCATTTCTTCCCACGCAGAGAGGTTTCCTCTCAGTACTCGGGGCATTGTCCTGAGGCTGGTGCTGGCTGGGCTTGCAAGTGGTGCATGGCGGAGGCCCCGGGTTGCCGAAGAGTAGTTGGATGGCTTCCAAGCTCTGAAAGGAGGAGAAAAGCAACCCTGCCCAAGTCTGTGTGCTTGTAACAGGGGAGCTGTGCTCCACATGACTGCTGACTCTGAACCACACTCACGCAGGCCTCTCCGGCCTGATCCAAGGACTCCCGGTTAGGTCGGGAGCACCTGTCCTTGGGGCAGGCTGCTGGCACGGCCTGCATCTTCACAGGCAGTGCTCCTGATGGGCTGCAGCATGCAGTGTGCCCCAGGCACCCAGCACTCGTTGTAGGTGCTGCAATGTTGGACTGAGCATCCAGCTCCTCACACGCATCCCCTGACCAGGTGGCAGGTCAGGAGTGAGGAGCCGGTCCCCACCTCTGCCTTACCCGTTGTGGGCCCATCGTGCCCTTTGCAGGCTCTGAGTTGCCATTCACCATGTCCCATGACTGGAGTCGTGCACGGGCGGGAGGCGGAGTGATGGCTGTGGCTCCTCCTGCTCTGCAGTAACGTCCCCTCTGTTTCTCCCTCTTGCTCCCACAGGCACATATCCCTGACGCTCCCTGCCAGCTTCCGAGGCAAAGGCCACAGCACGCGACTCGACCTGGAGCACCAGCACTCGAACTTGTATGCCATCTCAGGTGAGCTCGCGGCTTCTGTCGGGGCCGGGCCAGGCACGAGCATCCATGGACCAGCCTTCCAGGATGTCTGCCACTGTCACTCCAACATCAGGAGTGTGTGGCCTGAGGAGTCACTGCAGAGGAGGAGCAGGAGGGGTGTAGCTGACAGGGAGCCTTGCTGCTCCCAGTGTGGTGCAGCCCGGGAGTGAGGGCGCAGGGAGGGGAATTGCTAGAAAGTTTTCGTTAAACCTCATACTACTGCTTAGCCCCCTCTCCCCACTCTCCTTTTCCCGTGGTCCTCACAGGTAAGTCATCAAGCCGCATCTTCTCTCCAAGCCAGGCAGACGTTATTCACAGATGCTCTGCTCGTGTCCCGACCCCCTCCAGCACCACCATCGAATTGAAACAGCTCCTCCCAGACCCAAACACTGTGTAGATAGAGTCCCCACCACACACTGGGGTAGACTGGAAAACACCAGATTGCTTGGGGGTTTTCTCTTTTTAAGGGCTTTGTCTTTCTCAATTTCTCTCTCCTTTCGTGGCTTGTTCCTTCTCGCTCCCTTCATTCTTTCTACTCCCCTGGACTTGTCTCAACCCACAGCAACTACTACAGTCCAAAGTAGTGCTGTGATTCAGAAATCCTTCTCGGTTGGTTTTAGCACGACTGCCATCAGGTGTGATTAGCCGTTGCTTTCTCTACAGCGCGTCATGTTCGCATGCAGAGGAAAGCGTATCATTTAAACTTAGTCTGGCCAAATGTAGGTCGCCACCCCCACCCCCCCCCAGCTGTGGTTCATCTGCAGGGTTGTGCAGAGCACCAGCCGGGGCTGTGCAGTAGGTAGTGCCTGTGCATAATAAAGGAGGAGAAGGTGGCAAACCTCAGCCATTCAGAAGCTCTTTCTGTTAACAGTGAGTGACACTTCTAACATGGGAACATGGCACTAATTCATGTACCCTAATCAAATGGTTATTTAAAAGGTAATCTCTCACTAAAACTGCAGCTTCAGGTTCCTAAATAGATGGAATATAACAATGGCATAATTCTTGTCAGTATTAGTTTTTCTCGTTACTTTCCTACCCTAATAGATTTGGAAATGTAGGGGAAGTGTGTTCTTGTGTTCCCACAAGACAGTTCTGGAGGGGGAAGGGAAGGGAAGGCCGTGAGTTCCCACTTGATGAAACCCCAAGCACACATGTAAGCAGGGAGGAAATATCTCTGCCTGAGCGCTGCTTAAAAGACCCTTTGCTGCAGGAATTCCTGTAGACTGCTGCTTCCTGCAGTATAACAAGCTTGGAAAGATGACCTATTTTACACAGATCCTGAATATTTTACCAGATGTTTACAGGCAAAATGCAAATCAAGCCTATAAAACCAGGCACAGTAATAGATCTCAACATTTGCACAAGTAACTTTCAATCAAAATGTGTGCCTCTCTCTTCCAACTGCAAATCCTCCTCCAGGCACATGGTTATACAAGTTGTTGTGCTTACATATGTTGTAATGGCTATTGCAGCTGTGGAACATTTCCACAGAAAAGGTCTCATAATGCAAAACATCCTGTGCATTGGCAGGAATCTTCTCGCATACCTTCTGACCACGGCTGCCTTTTCAGCCCTCTTGATGAGGTGCCGTCTGTGACAATTCCCTCTGTGTGCTTTAACATTATAAAGGTAAGTTCACCTCAAGACTCGCAGTGATAGCCATTCCAAAATTTCCTGTTATGTCTGTGTAATTTTGAGTTGATCGAGTTTATCTACAGCACAGTGTTAGTGTCTTGCCATGGTAACAGGAACCTTATGAGTGCTTTTCTGCTGGACTCTGGTAATTGCTCTGTTGGGATCGAGATTTGCTGAGGTAAGGTACTGGTTGTGACACTCCAGGGTTTGCTCCCCCACCTTGCAGTCTTGGAGCTCACCCTGGAGGAAAGACAGCAGTAGATACTGGTAATGAAACAGAGTCCTTCAGAGGACGCTGGCTAGAATTGTTGGGTGGGAACTCTGCCGTCATCAGAGAGCAATTGAAAGCCAATGCTGGCGGGTAATCTTGAAGGCACTGGGAGCAAGCGCAAAGAGTCTGGATGTCCTGTTTGCTTAGAAAGTCCGAAGGGTCCGCCGTGCCGTGAACTGTCCAACAGAGCTGCTCCTCAGGCCCCAAGAGCGCTCATCTCACCCGGTCCAGACCCCCTGCTGCTGCTTAGGAGCTGCTGTGAGCCAGTGTTTCTCATCAGTTCTGTTGCTCTGGAAGGACAACAGTAATTTTAGGTACTAGAGAAAGTGCTAGAGAATTTCAGGTGCTAGAGAAGTGACCGGCTCTCTGGTCACTGTGTAGTTACACATTTGTGCAAGTTGGACTCGGTTGCAATTGAAATGCAGTTCTGTTTGCAGATCTGCATTGTTCCATTAAGCCTCAGGACCAGCTGAGCAATAGGTGTATGGAAACGGAGTGAGTCTGAAACCTGTTCTTCCTCTGCAGCGAATGGGGGAGTAGCAGCCAAGTGTCCGTGAAATATGCATGTCTTAGGTTAACTCAGCTATGCACTCGATAGCAGGGTCTCTCCTGGCCGCAGGGTCAAGGAGGCTCTGAACTACCAAATTCCCTCCTTTTTGCACAGGGCCATGGCTCTGGTGTGTGATGCCCTCCCAGCCTGCAGGCAGCGGTCAGGTGCAGCGCAAGGTGGCTCTCTGTATACCTGGTAACGGAAACCAGACGTGTTGTGAGAGCAAAGGTGGCACCGTCTGAGCACCAGGAAGTTTGGGGTGCGCCATCGTTTTTTCCTTTAGCATACACGGGCAGACCTGGCTTTTGCATGCCAGTCCATCCGTCTCCCTCGCAGTCTTGAGTGGTGTTTGAGCATTGCTGGATGGTTAGCTATTTAAAAACATCCTAGTGTACAAGGGGTTGCAGCTGTGTTAAGCTTTGGGGGTGTTGTACTGGGTAACTAACCCGCATAGCTCCTGCCCCTTTCTGGACCCTGTGTCTTCTGCAGGGACAGTGGCTCAGCTGAAAGCTGTGGTGTTTGTAGCCGGTGCTGTTTGAGAGAACATTCAGCTTTGCTGCTGTGGGTAGTTGCCCTCGCTTCAGGGTGCACAGCGCTTCCGCATAGCAGGAGAGGAGCTGCGGTGGGGTGGCCAAGCAACCACAACACGAGGTATCCATGAGGAGCACCAGCCCCAAGACCTCTGGGCGAGGAGCATGGGGCTGGCACGTAGGCAGGCCCCCGGGTTGGGTAAGCTATGCGTTTCTTTGCATGGGATCCTGGTTGTTGGCTTGGACTCACCTAGCTGTGTTCAGGAGTCTGTAGATGGCTTGATCTGCTGGTAGAGGAGGTCCGGCTCGCTGCCTTGGCTGTCATGGACTTGGGAGCTTTCCTGACCAAGTGATTCTGACAGCATCATAGGAAAGCAACAGCAAGTGCAAATAATTGATGATGGTTGAATATCTGCTCCTCCCCCACCCCCCAGCTTTAATCTAGTCCTCATGTAAATGGCAGACGGGCAGTTTGTTATAAGTATCCTGGGTCTCTTTTTCTCCTTCCCCCTCCCCCCCATATTGAGAGCTTCAACCACTTAGTCTGGATTTTTTTCGTTTGATTTTAAAGGCAGATCTCATCTTGCGCACAGGGCAGTGCAATTCCCGAATGTGTGCAATGCTTGTCCCGGCTCTGAGCACACAAAGCCAGGCCCCATCCAGTGCTGGCGTAAACCAATGCAACCCACTCGAGTCTGGGCTGTGTTCCTTTCTGTCTGCAGCTGAATGACAAACTGGAGGAACTCGCCCTCAGAATAGCTAGTTCAAACCCAGATGTTATAGGGCTGACAGAGACGTGGTGGGACTCGTCCCATGACTGGGCAGTTAACATTAGGGACTATAGGCTGTACAGGCGCGATAGAGAAGGTAGGAAGGGGGGGGGTGGCAATCTATGTCAATGAGCACTACACATCCTCTGCCAGCAGAATGGGGTCAGAGGAAGGGCAAGCTGAAGTGCTCTGGGTCAAGATTCAGGGGGGGCAGGGGGAGAGGGATTTGACGGTGGGGGTCTACTACAGACCCCCCAACCAAGAGGAGGAGCTGGACAGGGAATTTTCAGGCCAGCTTGCAGAGGCACTAAAATCAAGGGATGTAGTGGTCATGGGCGATTTTAATTACCCAGACATCTGCTGGGAGGAGCAGTCAGCCGGGA
>NW_017729011.1:26278972-26284114 GCF_001723915.1 Gavialis gangeticus
TTCACAGTTAGGGCGGCTAGGAGCTGGAACCAACTTCCAAGGGAAGTGGTGCTGGCCCCTACCCTGGGGGTCTTTAAGAAGAGGCTGGATGCCTACCTGGCTGGACTCATTTGAGTCCCGTTTCTTGTTTCGGGGTTTTTTGTTGTTCTCCCGCCCTGGTGGGGGGTCGGGCTAGAAGATCTACTAGGTCCCTTCCGACCCTTAATCTATGGATCTATGACTCTGAGCCAAGCATTAAAGGGAAAACAGACATGGAAATGTTAATGATTGATTCAGTTGCTCCTTGGGTATTTTCTGTCTTGGCAATTGAGTGTGGCTGACCAGTGAATTAGAGGGACTCTGACTGCAAGATAATTCAGCAAATAAGGTCATCTGCAGGTCTTGCTGTACATAGGAACGGCCCAGAGAGTGCATTGCTGCTTGGGGCAGGAGGAGCGGCTGTGCTCAGCACGTGGCTGCTGGGCTTCGACTGGAATCAGGGCTGGGTTGATCTGCTCTGCTTTGAAGATTTCTGCCCCCTCCTCCCCGCCATCACACCTCTGAGACCAGTGTACCACTTTTTATAGCTTGAATTAGTTACTACTACATTTGCCAAGGGTCTCTGCCTGCAGCTGGGGATACTGCCCTGAATCCTGAACCAGGGTTTCCATGCATGTTCAAATGTCTACCTGATTAGGGAAGGGAAGGCCTCGTTCCTGACCAAGCCATCAGCAAACACTGCTCAGTATTTTACAACTCAGTCCTTTTTCACGGCCTTCAGCTTAATTAAGATGTTGTTGTGACTACAGACTGCCTTCATTTCAGAACTCAGCATCCTCTAGCTACATATTGCTTTGCTTATCAAAGCCACAAGGACAGAGAGAGAGAGGAGAGAGAGAGCCCTCTCAGGCAGCTACAGATAATAACATACAGGGAAAATTCCTGAACGAAGTGAAAAATTATTTATAATAATGGTACTCAAATAGAGAGGAAATAAGTCACTTTAAGGGTATATAAATTTTTATGATAGTGTATAAACAGCCATAGCTCGTCTTGTCTCTCTATCTCTCCCTGCAAAGGATGAGGACAATATCCAGCATAAAGAAAAATATAATAAGAAAACTAAGAAATGAATGGGAAAGGCT
Source organism: Gavialis gangeticus (assembly GCF_001723915.1). Classification (NCBI taxonomy): domain Eukaryota; kingdom Metazoa; phylum Chordata; order Crocodylia; family Gavialidae; genus Gavialis; species Gavialis gangeticus. The sequence continues at coordinate 26,280,097 of NW_017729011.1, forward strand.
GGAGGATTGATCGCCCAGCATATTTGTATATCCTGATGTAAAAGGTGCTGGTGACAGGTGGCCAGGTTTCTTCTGTATAAAACCATGTGTGTGCTGTCAGGGCCGTGCAAGCAGCCTTGTTGCGATTGATGAATTGCCTGCTTTCTTGATTAAACCTTCCGTCACTTAAGAAACAAAAAGCCTGTGTTTGGATGGCAGAGTGGGACATGTCAAAAAAACTGTCTGCTTTACCTTTGTGCAGATGTTGGGCACAGACTGTAACATGTATTATTAAAATGAATGTGGCATTTACTGTGCATTATTTCTTTCCTGGGAGAAAGGACCTGTAAATTATATGCTAATAATAAGCTTTAACCCTTTCAGAAAGGGGGAGATTTAAGAGTGCAAATATTCCTGTAGGCTTCGCTAATTGGATGTGGTCTAATACCACTGTAGCTATCTCCCTGAAGTTAATAAACAGCACATTTCAGGCCAGTGCCGATGCCCCTGGGGGAACTTGCTTCCAATAAGTTTTCTGCTGTGTAAGTGCCATTGAAACATAAACCTTTTGAATTGCAGGATCCTCTGCCAAATTCTGATTAGAGGCAGAAACCAGCTGCCTGTTCAGGGCAGAGATCTGTCACGGGCAGCCACGGAGGCCTTGCACCTTCGGCTTGGAGTTCAGCATCTCTCCACACAGACTGGGCAGCTCTGCCGAATTCTTCCAGCCTCCTTTTGGGGTGTCACGTTCCCCCGCTCTGTGAGGAGGCCGCGATAGGGGAACGTACGGCACCCTTTCCAGAGAGCCTGGCAGGGCATTGCACTAGTTAGCCAGCAGCTGAATTGGCAAAGCAAACCCCTCTGACTTGTGTGCGACATCAGAGCAGTAGCTAGCTGTGTGTCTGGGCAGTTGGAGAGGACTTGCACAGCCAGAGCACCAGTGCAGCTGTGCCAACTTCAGCAATGGCAATGACCGCATAGGATTAGCAGTTAGTCTTATGTGCATTCTTCTATAGGCAGGTTTGATATTGCAGTTTGGACATGTGCTGGAGTTGGCACGTCACTCTCTGCCCCAAGCCCAGGTCTACTAAGCAATGTGTTTAACTGTTGAGGTTTGAACGCTTGGTCTCATGGTGCACCTTGTGAAACGTGCAGCATCCTTTCCACAGAAGCCCTCAGAAGGGACATGCCAAATAGCCAGAGTTCTTGTGTAGCTCTCTTCACGTTTTCAAACATTGGTACTGCTGCCTTAACCAAGCTTCGCGCCTCCCTGAGTATACGCCCGCCTCTGTGGAGTTTTGCTTTGATTTTGTCTGAAGGTACCGAGTTGATTGGGTTTATCTTGCGTGCAACTGAGCTTGATGTTCTTGGACAATAAAATATGTGAACTAGTGGCTGGGAAAGAGAACAAAGCTCAAAAATATTATGTTGCTTACAGGGATGCAGGATGTGGCTGTATTGGTCTACAGGCAACATGAATCAGAACTCGTGGCAGAGGGTGATAACTTTTATTAGACCAACTAGATATTTGCAAAAAAATTATTTTTTTGCAAGCTTTCAGGCACACTTACCCTCCCTCAGGCATTGGAGAATGCAAAGATTGAAAAAATTCTCCTAGTGAAAATGAACATTCATATTTCACAGGAGAGCTGAAGGTGCTGTAAGATCTCCCAGTTGGAATAGTTCATTTTCTGCAAATTAGGTTCAGATGAAAGTTTAAACAGGCTTACAGACTTGGAGATAGCTCTTGGTGGCTGTGAACCCCAACCACTCCAGTATTTTGGTGCAAGGGCCTTACAACAGGTGAAGCCGACATAATTCTGACATGTGGATGTGGCAGCCGTGCAAGTGAGATTTCTGGGTTGTTGGGTCCCTGAAGTCTGTTGCTGGTTCACTGTAAAAGTAAAAAAGAGTGAAGAAATTTAAGAATTGGTTTGAGAGACCAATACCATTGCAAAATCCTATGTATGTGAGGAGGGCTCCATCTAGTTTGAAGATCCTTCAAAAGAAATTCATGGAGCCAACATTTAAAATAATATTTTAGAGAGATCAATTATTTGTTGCCTGAACCAAAGCTTATGGTTGGAATGTTTTTTTGCAGACCCATATGTTAAACTTGCCACAGCTGCGTACCAGTCACACGCATTTTCTGCTTTTTAATGAAACCTGCCTTTTCTTACACACTGGCTTTTTCTTCCTTGATTTAGTTATGTTTTTCTGCAAATGCCCATTTCTGTTCCTGAATTCCTAAAGTTTTGATTTTATTAAACTGAAGATGAAGGTTTCAACCTCTTTAAAATAAAGAGCAGTAGGTCCCGTAGATGGGAGTTGAGATGGAATAGATCTGTCACATCCCTGAAAAGAGGCTCATTATTCTGCAGATTTGTCTTACAGTTGTCTCTAAGAAAATGAATGATGCTAGGCTTTCGCAGAGCTAGGATCCTTTGTTAGGCAGCGAGCTGTTTTCTGCATGCCTGGCTTGTTCTTGCAGCATAAAAGATCTAGCGATCTACTGATAAAGCAACATTCATAATTTGAACGAGGCTGCCATTCTTGCCATTTTTTGCTCTGTGCATCACTTGTAAAGACATGTTTTGCAAGGAGTCTCTGGAGCAAATGGCTCTGGACAGCGAATAAGTCCTTTATCTTTACATCCTTTTTGTGCCTCTCTCCAAAGATGTCGATGCAATGATTTTACTCGGAGCAAACAGACAGTGCATAAGAGAATGGTGAACACTAGCCAGCATCTGTCTCAACTGGCATTTATTGTGTTATGGAGACTTTAAAAAATAAAGAAATACAATAGGAGAGGAGGCGGGTTCCTCTGGGCTGCTCTGAGAGGTGACATGTATTCCTCCCCGTGTCTAGCTTTGGTGACTTTTGGCATTGTAAAGCTGATTTTTCTGTCATTGGTTTACTCATTCTGGAGACTTAGAGTTTTCTGAAATGAACAAAGCAATTTCTGCCTGAAGAATTCACGAGTCTTCATTCCAGTAAAGCCAGATATTCTCACCTGCCCCAGCACTGCTGGCACCCCCGGACCTTTGGATGAGTTCTTTGATTTGCCAAACAAAGCCTGTATTCCTGGGAAGAGCGAGTCTGGGGTGTACTCCAGCAGGTACGCATCAGCGTGCTGGCTCAGACCGGCAGGGATGGTGCAGCCATCTCGCAAGTTCTCTGTCGACCTGGAGGTCTTGCAGTCATTTAGTGCGTGCAGCTCCGTGTCACTTGGCTGACCACCCCCCTTAAGGTAGTAGCCACTTCACACTAGCAAATGGGGCAACTGGCCAGCACCCCGCATGCCAAACCTTCCTGCAAAGCACTCGTCGAATCGCTCGGGTAAGAGCCGCTACAATGCATGAGCCGGGTTCACCGTCTAAGGCCACTGCAGACACCACAGAACAGTCCAGTGGGAGCTTCTTCTGTGCAGCAGGGATCTCGTCTTGTGCTGGGCCGTGGCAGGCAGCGGGACTCCTGCAGCTGGGGTGCGGAGAAGGAAGGACGAGGCAGGGCCGGATCTTCTGTTGGCAGAAAGGATTTTGCATAAGCCGTGCAAGTTAGAGGAGCCCCTTGCTCCCCTAGTGCATGGCTTTGCCCAGCGGCCTTGACTCCTGGGCTCCGGCTGACTCTCCCTGTACATCAGCGTTGCAGGGAACCAGGCCCTTAAGCTTTATAGCCAAGTTAGGACATGGGTCTCAATTTGCCTGGTGCTGTGCTGCGAACAATGCTTCCAACATTGCCGGGCATAAGGGTGCCCAGTGAAGCATTGACCAGCTCATCCAGGCTTCATCTTTCTCACTCAGGCTGCCGTTAGACGTACGGAAAGCCAGAGATCTCCCCAGAGAGGTGGTGGAGGTGTCTAAGGCCTGGCTTGACAAAGCCCTGGCCGGGATGGTGTAGTTGGGGCTGGTCCTGCTTGGAGCAGGGGGTTGGACCAGATGTGACCCCGTGAGGTCCCTTCCCACCCTCCAGTCTTTGATTCTAGGACTCCGCTCAGAGCACAGCACCCTTTTCTCCCCCCCCCCCCAAAAAAAAAACA
>NW_017729011.1:26284178-26290125 GCF_001723915.1 Gavialis gangeticus
CCCCCTTTTCCCCCCCCCCCCCCAAAAAAAAAACACAACCCCTCTTGAAAGAATTTGCCAGCGCAGGGCCACAAGCCATGTCCTGAATATCGTACCATGATCAGTTTGTAGAATAGCATCTCCTCCTGACGGGCAGTGCAACTGCTGCGCCCTCAGTCAGCGCGGCCCTCGGGATGCTTTGCTGTTGCCTCGGCGGGCTCCGTTGCTTACTGCATATGCCACAAAAAAGCTTCCTTTTCTCATCGGTTCCCCTAGAGTAAGAAAGGGAGAAAAGGGACGATTCTGTTACGTTTCAGTACCTACCTGTCACTTCCTTTCCTGTGTCAAAACGTCAGAGAATCCGTACCACAATACTGCCACTTGCTTCTCCCCGATATACATTTTCTTAAAAGATATTGTATCTTTTATCCGCATGTAATGAGGACAGACATTTTAATCAGAGGTTAGTCATTTATTTTTGCAAACTATTGTTTTGCTTCATCATTTTTGCAGATAATTAAATGGATCGCTTGGCACAGTATGTCTGCTTTATTAAAACAGGTAATTTTGAAAAAAGAAAGATGCTATTTTTTGGATCACTGCACAACAATTGCTTTTATCTTCATCTTTCAACACGGTTTCTGGTGGTTTTGCAATGCGCTCTCATGTTCAAGTACTCCAGTGCACTCCACCCTCTGGAGGAGGAGGTCCTGTGCTGCATTCGATCTGTCGCTTCAAATCCTGGCATCTGTGTTCCCTGCCTCTCTTCTAGAGAAGCAGCATTAAATATCATGTTTGCGAGACTGAATTGTCATCAGGAAAGGCCAAAATAACAGGCGGTTTTTGATGTCAGCTGCAGAGCTTGTTTCCGGTGTGGAAACTTCCTCACAGGGCGAGAGTCAAGTCAGCTCTGCTTTTGCCTTGTTGCAGTTCCTGCTCCGTGGGTACCGGGAGCTGGATAGTCTTCAGATGTCTGCACCAGCAGTGGCAGCCCAAAGATAGGGTCTTGTGCAAAGGGCTGGAACGGAGTAAAATTACTTCTGAATTCACATGGAAAGTGCTTGCGTGTGCTTGTGTGCATGAGTGAGTGCACGTGTGTGCACTCTTCCAATGGGCACCGTGCTCCTGGGTGGATTTCCCTCTCTTCTTTCCAAGCAGCGAGTTAGGGCCATAGGCCAGGAGGTGAACAGTGGAGCTGTGAGGTCTGCTGGGAACATTATACCTGAAGCAGATAAACTTCCTGGTGAAATCATCCAAAGTGCCTTTTGGGCACCACGCTGCTGAACTTGATGTCTTCTGCTTAGTGCTGCAGCACTGTGTTGCACGGCTGCTTCCAGAGGCAGGTCTGCCAGGATGACTGTAGGTATGCGTCTCAGGCCCCCCACGCACCTCCAGTCTTCAGGCCTTGCTCTGGGGCTCAAGTGCCTTTAAGGGGCCAGCTGGTTTCTTTCTGTCCGGGGTCATACGTGGGCTTCCTCAGACTCTGAGCACCTCCCAAATCTGTACTAACAGAAATAATATGCTCTCTTCGTCCCCAGCTGTGCAGAATGGGCAGAGGAGTGGGTTTCTAAAGCTGGAGGGGAGGGTGTCTGTGTTTCTGAGGGACAGAGAGCCTGAGCAGATGCAATTCACTCTCTGCTTCCAAACTGGGGGTCCTTGGTCATTCCAGTTTCTTACGGGCATGAGGCTCAGCGTCCAGTTCCAGCTCCTGCAGTCACACGGGATCTCCCTCGGTGGACTGACAGTTCCTTATTCCAGCACCACAGAGCGATGCAGAGAGAGAGTATGGAGGGAGTGAGTCCCAGTGCTCATTAGGGCAGAGGCCTTGAACTGGTCTCTGCGCTCGGGCAAGCACCTGGGCAAAGTGCTGGTATCAACTTCTGTGCAGCTGAGCGGACAGGCTGCTGTGCCTGTACCAGTTGCACGAGGAGTGCAACCTTACAGAGGGGCTGCACTGTATTTGTTTTGCTTGTATGAGTACCATAGTTTAATTTTTCTTAATAGGAAGCTGCTGTGTAGTTGGGATATTTAAACAGTTATTAACCGAATGACAATTAACAGATTGCACAGACAGATTTTCTTTTGAAAACCTCTAAAATTGAGTACAGTTTGCAAAACTATCACGGCATAGTAATGACAATGAATTTTGATTTCCCGGAACTGATATTAGACTCCTTATTAAACTATGTGCATCTGCTTTTAATTTACTCCAAATAATTGGAAAATGCAATGAAGCTTTCCAATTAAAGCACGGCTTTATGCTGTTTAATAATACCCCCATAATATTATAGCTTATGAAGTGACAGGTGAGTTGGTGTATGAATAAAACATAAAGGCAGCAATAAGGGACAGAAAACCGGAGACAGTTGTTGGGGATTTTAAATGCTGGATGTAATTTGCATATATTAATCTCTTCTTTTCAGCCTTATCAGGCATTCTTCAGTATTTGAAGTTAAAATAGCGTTGACAGGCGGGAGTACGCTTAGTTTTTTCAAGGATTTATTACTTGTATAATTTCTGATCTTTAATAAGCAGATATGACTGATCCTCATAGTTCTATAGAAATCGGTTAATTGTTCCAGATGGCGTGTACTGATTATGCAAAATTACTTTTCACACCATTTTTTTTTTGTGATGGAGTTTGGAGTAAAATTAAATTTTTTATAGCCTTCTTATCATGCTGTTTTACAGTGGTTTTTGCACAGAAGTTGAATTTAATCTACTATATTACATTGACCAGCACAGTTATTCTAATGTAGCATTTTGTGATTTGACAAAGAATAATAGAACACATTGCTCATTGTTCGTTACTGTGCGCTAATAAAAAGGAGTTCTAGTGTAAAGAACCAGGCTGTTATTTATGAAGAATGCATAATTCACACAGTTAAAAATGCAAAATTGTTACAATGAGATGCTCTCTCTTTTGGATAGAATATCTGAGCAGAACAAATGAAAATAGTCTTGTTGCAGCAGCTTCCACCTAATAAAGAAGGGTATTTTTAAATGCGTGGTGTGGTTAAGTGGTATTTTCTTTATTAGGAGGAGCAGTCATCCAAGCAGCATGTGCCTAGCCCTATTGAGAGGTGTCGGTGGTGGTGTTTTCCCTGATTAACGTAATCCGGATATCTCAGTGGCATAATTTCATAATTGAAAAGCATTTATAAAGGTTGTTGGGTTTCATTTATCTAATGAAAAGCTATTTATACCAAATAAACCACACACGCAATAACCCCTTGCTAATAAGGTTATTGTGATGCATTTTTAATGTTGACTAAATTGTCAGATTATTAGGGAGCCTGCTGCACCGGTTCCCCTCCAGGTCTGCAGTGCCGGCTTGCCCAGCGCCGTCACGGCCCTGCCCGGCGTCCCCGTCGGCGAACTCCTCGCAGCACGGGTGGGAAGGAGGCAGCCGACGTCCCCCTCCGGAGCTGCCAGACTCTGCTGTCAGTCCAGCCGCACTGGCGGCCCTCTCGCCGCGGTGGAAGTCAGACTGCGGGTGGGAAGCGCTGTTTACCTTTGCAGCCTTGACAGTTGTATAAAGTATCAGGTATCATGGCAGTTGTTCCAAAGCACATAGTCCTCGTTTATGCTCATTGTCTGCTACAGCAGGTTTGTCAAAGAACAATGTCAGATTCTGTTTAATTTTCTTGTTACTTTTCAGTATTTGTCATACTCTCTTGCAGGCATGACGTGAACTTTTTTCGTTGACAGCTCTGACACCATCTCTCGCCGCCATGATTTATATGAATTGCGCTGACATGGGAGGTTGCTAGGTTTGGGGGGCTTTTGTTGTTGTTGTTTTTCCCCTCCATTTGACAAGTTCTGGATTGGGGGGGGTGAAGTCATGCCTTCTACCAAAGCAGGCTCGTTGGCAGCATTTTCGCAGCTCGAAGGAAGCGTCTGCTTGTTCGTTGCTGGTGTGGGCAGCAGAGGGAGCATGTAATACTGTTTTTTTTGTGTGGCATGAAATACGGCGACTTTTTATAATCCTGAACTGCCACTTTTCAGTCATTTATAAAAGGGCTGAAGGTATAGTAGGCTGGGATTGAATCAACGTTATTAATATGTGAGAAGCAAAACAGCACGTTTGAAAAAAATGACCTTGTAGGTAATGGAATTAATTTCCCCAATTAAATTAGAAAATTGGGGACGCAGTAAATGGACTTTATAAAGAGTGCTTGTGTTTAACTCAGTAAGAGACAAGTAATTAACTCATCCATTACAAAGCTTAAAATTTCCAAAATTGTTTTGTGTGTTGCTACTCCATATTATATATATGAGTCATACTATAAATCAGAAAAAATTAGAAAATATTTGTTCTAATGAAGTAATAATTTGGTAGTAATGCTTTTCATCAGCACAGCTTAAGGCTACATTAAGTGGACAGTCTTTATCTGGATTCTCTAATTTTAATCTTCAAAATGCTATCTAATGTCTCATTAAGACTTGCATATAATGTATCTTAAGTACAGTCATTAAATATAGTTTAGGGAGATTTATGTTCAGATATTGCTTAAAGATGTTTTAATAGGCCCATTTACTCTGATGATATTAATGAGCTCTTAACACATATTAGGCTCCTAAAACTAGTGGTATTATGACTCTTGGTGAACAAAACAACTTGGAGTCTGTAAATGGATTGGTTGCTCCAGCAAGGTTGTTCCTAAATGGGTTCCTCGCGCGTTCTCCTGGACCCGTTTAACTCCTTCAGGCTCTGGCAGTGTTGTCGTGTCGAAGGTGTTGGTGCTACTTGCCGTGCACGTCGGTGATGAGCTCGCTCAGACATTGTGTGTCGAGTTGGTTGTGCCTCCTGGACATGCAAGGGGTTAACAGAGATGGCTGTTTCTCATACAGCCATATGTACGACAGGGGACTGCACGTTCCCACCTCATTATGTGAATATTTTAGACCTGCTGTAAATGAACTGTAAAATGCTACACACATTTGTTCAGTTTGTAGCAATGAGAACGTATTTACAGAACTAAATTAGGGGCTAGGAAAAAATGGCCCAACCTGTGGTCCTTTTCTTAGAAATTCTAGCTTTTAATAATTTAAGGTTACAATGTAAAAATAATACTTTATCTTCGGAAGGAACAAATTCATCTCGTTTCAGAAATGTTGCTTTACTTCCAGCTCACGGCTAGTACAAACAAACTGCTCTTATTTCGGTTTCTATGCTCTCCTTTAAAAACTACCAAAAACCCCTTCTGAGTCCAGAGACTCTTATAATGACTAAATTGGTTTGTTAGAAGACGATAATAGCAAATTTCTTCTTTTCATAATTGGACGTTTCTTCCCTGTGGGCTAATGTATGCGCTGCCCTTGCATACACAATAAGCTGTGCTTTTGAAAAGCCATAACTAGCTAATAAGTGCTGTGGTGTCATCAGAGAGTAATGGTTTGCTGATTAGCATAATTAATGACAAATGGTGGTGTGGAACTGGTGGATTGGTTTAGTGGATGATGAATGCATCGCGGCCTGAGTTGGATCCTGCCAAGTAGGCCTTGCTGGCTGTCAGCCTTCTGTTCCTGCACAGGTAGACCTCATTAGTCACCGTGCGAGTGTGCCAGCTCACATTCACTGCTGTTCTGAGCACAGAAAACTTAATAATACAAGCCACGGTGCTGTCCCTTGTTTTTGTGAAGCAGTATCCTGAAATCTCTTCTTCCTTTCTGGCCAGTTGCTGGTTCCTGTTTCCGTGTGAAGCAATTAGCGCACGCTTGTTTCCAGACTGCCCACGTACACGCTGCTTGAGCGCTGCAAGGTAGCCGCCACGCAGTTGCAGGGAGATGAATGGCTGCGTCTGGTTGAAATATTTTTGTGGGCTGCGGATGTTCTTTTCCCTGCGAGGGCAGGAGAGATGCAGCAGGCGCCCCTCCATGCTAGGAGACTGGCGTGCTTATCTGTGGCTTGATTAATCAAAGCTAATTTGCATTCGCAAATGAGACAGATAAAAATGGAGTTACC
>NW_017729011.1:26295125-26306815 GCF_001723915.1 Gavialis gangeticus
AGAGGCATGGTCCCCAGTGAGAAAAAAAGACAACTCTCACCTCCTCCTCTTGTGGAGGAGTATCCAGGTATGAAAGAAGAGACCATGAAATAGAAGGCATGAGGAATCCTACTCCCAAAGGAGGAGGGGGAAATGGACCTTGAGTGATATAAATGCTGATTCAGTTCTGGGGTGTCTTTCCTTTAAGTGATAAGCAACTCCTTTACCAATAAGGATGGAAATCCTTAATTTGTGTTAGCAAAAGGGGCTAATTATTATATAGTTAATTAGCATCTGGAAATGAGGATTATCTTAATTACAAAGCACAATTTCCCTAATAGCTACAAAACTGTAAGTTTGATCTGTGTGGAGATTGGTGACTATTATTATGTAATTAGTGATCATATTAATGGTGTGGAGTATTTAGATATAATTTGCATATGCAAATGAAATTTACCTGATAGAAATATGTGGCTCAGCTAATGACTCTGAGCACTTAAAAATTAGAATACGTAATGAGCTCCAGCACCTTCTTTGCAGTTTTCTGATACTTTGGGGAGCTCTTCCTCCTGTAGTGAGCATCGGTGCCGCAGAGGCTTTGACACCGGCGTGGGGCCTCCGGGCTTGGAGCAGGTGATGCGAGCCGAGGGGGTCATCGCGCTCACGCTCGGTGGTTGATGCTCGCTCGCCTTTGAGAATCACACTGGGCCCCCCGCGCAACACCTTCCTGCACCCACCTCAGTCTCCCTGTCTGCAGCCCTGGGCAGGCCCTTGCGGGTCATGCGCGTGGTGCTCCCGGGCTGCTGGCTCTCTCTGGGTGCTGGTCGCAACCCATCCGGTGCTAGGTTGCAGGCCTCTGGTGCTCGGCCCCAACCCTTTGGCACGCTGCTCCTTCACACGGTGTCTGCCCCAGTTCCAGTGTGGTGGGACCCATGCGGCAGGGCGGGTGACGGTCGTTTTTTCCAAGTGCCCGGCATTCGCAGCTTGCAAGGATCTCGGTTTTATTTTTGTACGTTTCATACAGCTCTGAGCATGGAGGCGGCTTGGTAAGTGGGCCTTCCCTCTGCAGTGTTGTCCTGACTGCTCCGCCAGACCAGGGCTGCCAGGGTCAGCGAGGGTGGTCTGAGTGTTTGTGGTTACCGCGGTCTGTCTGGTCCCTGCTCTTGGCTCTAAACTTTACATTACGTACTTCTACATCCACGTCCTGTGGGAGAGCAGCCAGCGGCAAGCCCGTGACCTGTGGTGCCTCGCCTTCCAGATTTAGCCCTTGGGCTAACGAGGCACTTCAGAGTCAAGGGAAAGCCCCAAATATTTCACGACGGCCTTTGCTTCACGCTGCATCTCCCTCCAAGGCAGGCAGTTGTACGTACCCCAGAGACTGAGCAAATTATAACCCGAGCAGCATCTCAGCAAAGGAAAGCAAAGCCTCCATGGCGAGAGAGTGTAACGCGGTGTAACACGCTCTCTGAACACGCCTGTGTTCGAAGCTGTGGGGCTCAGAACAACTCGCATGTAAAAACCGAGCGCGCTGGCAGGCAGCAGCCACTACCGAGCAGTGTTTCTCTTGGCTCAGAAATTCAGCCTTGAGTCTTGAAATACCAGCTCTGTTGTGGCACTTCTGGATATTTTTCTCTTCACACCAAGTCGTGCATGCCTGTGTCTTATGCTTCTCCGAGGCAGACTAATTTTTACAAGTTTAACAAGGTCCTGGAATCTATCATCTAATTTAGAGGTCAGAGCAGTTGAAAGACATCCGTGTTTTGTTCCGGCTCAGAGACCAGGATATCACGACTGCCGAAATGCGCGCAACTTCTTCCCCTTCAGAAGTTCGTTGGTCTTCCCTGGTCTCAAGTAAGATACCAGCTCTCTGTCTCGACTCTGCAAAAGTCCAGTACCACTGGCCTGTTTTGTATCTGGTCTGGTCTAATTAATTAAGGATTGTTGCTTGGAAGTGGCACATGGCTAGGTGTGATCTTTGAAGTTTAGTATGGCGGGAAGACTTCAAAGGAGACGTTTTATTAAAAAATAATAAAATCAAGAGCTTAGCTCCTAAACACTTGCAATTTGAAGGACCTGTTTGAAGTCTCTCCACATACCTCAGATGCTAATACAGCCACAGCTCTGAAGAACCACTTAGCTGTTGCCACCCGGCACTTAACCTTAGCTTTTTCATTTAAAAAAAATCAAAACCAGGAGTACTTTCTGTAGGCTTTTCCTGGCTTGATCCTGCCATAAAGAGCTGCCCATGTCGTTGCAGCAAGTTAGTGGCAGAGCCCAGTCGAGATGCAGAGGAATTCGGAGGGTAGAGAGCCAATTAACAAATGGGAACGTTAAAAGTTGTTATGCAGTCAACTGGGGGCAAAGCACCTGTCTTCTGCTCTTTATTTATTGCCATTGCAAGCAAAACAGAGAGCCTGACAAATGATTTCTCCACCTCAAGATACTGCCAAAGCTGGGAAGCACCCATTGCTCCCAGTGGCTGGGCTGGGCCAGGGCCGGTGCAGTTCAGCACTGTCCACTGGTACCTGCGTGTGCGCGGTAGCCTCATGGGAGGTGTGACGTGACTTGTCTGCTCCCGTTCCTGGGCACTGCTAACACCCAGGGACAGAGGTGCACAGGGATTGCTGGCTTCTGGGACCTGGACGTGGCAGGAAACACTTTAGAAATGTAGAAGAGCAGAAGCCGCGCTTCACCGAGCGTGGGCTTGCCGGGATTCTCCGCCCTCCTCCAGAGGTGTCTGGGAACAGCAGAATCCCGTTGCGCTTGCAGGCGTCTTGTTGGCACTGTTCCTTGGCTGGGCGCAGCACACGCCCCGGTGGCTGCCTCCAGTGAAGTGTGACCCTGCCACAGGGTCACATCTGTCCTGAGCCTGCACCTTCATTCCAGATCCTGCTCTGCCCCTCGGACTCCGCAGTGTGAGCATCAGGTGAACTGGAGGGGCAAGTACCACGCTCGGGGGTTGCATGGTGATTCAGACTTTACTTCACGCGGGCGCAGCCAGAACAGTTACAGAGGACCTCGGCGCATGGAGCGCGATAAGCAGGCTGACCTCGGCGGCTCTCTGGGGAGGGCCCTGGGCAGCCCAGCTATGGGTTCAGCATCAAGGGGCTTGAAGCACGTCTGTGTCCAGGCTGGCGCCTTTCCCAGCCTCGTGTGGACTCAGGCAGCTCTGGGCTATTGCCCAGTCACCTTCCTCTCCAGGGGGGTCATGACCTGCAGTGCCTCGTCCCCGGTCTGGGAGCTGCCCTGGTCTGCACCTCTCACCCCAGTTGCCTTGCCCCTCAGCCGAGTCGCTCGGTGCCGCATGAAGATGCTCCCAAAAGGCTCATCTTGTGGGCTGGGACCCAAGGCTGTGTCTGACTTTGGTCCCGGGCCCCTGGGCTCTGTGGGGCTGTAGTGCCAGATACTGGAGCCAGTCTCCTCTACACCCCAGCTCAAGGGTGATACCCCAAGAGAGGAGCTTGGCCCTGCTTTACATGGTCTCCCGGCACACCAGTGACCCCAGGCTGCCTCGGGGAGTACCTTTCCTGGCCCAAAAGCTGCCATCAGCCCTGCCACGGGGCAAGGCATAGGGCTGTCTTGGTTTGAGGGCAGGCTGTAGGTTGTTCCCCTCCCAAAAGTGCTCCTTGCAGTCGGGGCTGCTTTTGTTTCCTCTCATTAGACTGTTTGACTAATGACTGGCTGAGTCTGCCGAGCTATTCGGGGACTGGTGGACTCTGGCTAATCCTCTCTGAGCAGCCTGCGAAGGAAGCCTCTGTTGGAATGGCACAGATGGCAAGCCCAAACGACAAAGTAAACTACAATATGTCTTGGAGACACTGTCAGGCTGCAGCTTATTTGTCATGTCATGGCAGCCTGTTGGGTTAGGGAGTGACTGTGCCCCCCCCACACTCATGGTTTGAGAAATTATTTACAGTAGGGCTGCTCTGCGAGCTGCAGAAGAAACTGGAGAGAGGCCAGGAAAGCAGTGGTCAGCTTCCTAATGCTTTGGGGTTTTCAGTTTTTGAAAAGATGAAAGCAAGGCGTGGGGCCTCAAGCCCACAAATAAATGAGCATGGGCTCCAAGGAGGGCAGCGTCCCGGGGGCAGCAGGGTTTGTCCCTTGAGGTTGCGCTATCATTAGTGGTGTGGAAACGTGTTGGTGGCGCTCCATCTGGGACAGAGCGCACAGTAGCGCAGAAAGAGCCTGCACATGTTTACTATTCAGGCTTGATATTTAAATTAGCACGTAGAGAAATACAGAAGTTTAGGGGCCTAACTGCACATTATGGAAAATGTGGCTTATTCTGGAAAAACCAGCGTCCCCCACTTAATGCATGGCAGACTGTCATAAAACGTTTCTCCATGTTATGAGTAGCTCACGACGTTACCTCCTTTTACATCTGGGTGCTCTGCAGAATCTTCCACGTGTTAGTAAAGCATTTCATAGGGAAAAAACCAAACTTAGCTAAGCTTGATTTGAGATTTACAAAAGAAAGCAACAGTGCAGTAATGAGAACCAAAGCATCGGGTGTTTGAGGTGATATCAACTGCCCTGCTTAGCAATGCCACACTTTGTTCCAGAAGACAGAGATCATGGAGAATTCCTGAGGGAAAACGAATGAAGTTCAAAAGTTTCTAGCCTTTCTTTGTTAGATTTTTTTGACAGAGTCTCTATGGTTTTAGTTTGCTGGGCTTTGCTGGACAATTGTCTAAAAAAGGATTTGAAGGAAATCTGTATAAATAAGACTTTTCGATTCACTTCAAGTCTCAGGAGTAGCTCCTGCCAAGCTGGATGCTGAGCTTTGCAGCTGCCTGCACTGCTGCACACGGTATCCACCTGATGAGAGGGGTGTGGGGAGAGGTGTGCTGGTGAAACCTGCCAAGGTTGGAGGGCTCTGTCATGGCTGCGTGGAGGAGAAGATTAAATACTCGTGTGCTGGAGTGGGACCTGTGGCAGGCTTCCTCCCGGTGCATGCTAATTTAACGAGAAGCAAGCCGAACTGGAGCACTCCCTGACCCGTGTGTGCTGCCTTGCAGGGTCTGGGGAACCCCTTGCCCTGCCAGCTACGCAATGGCGATGTTTCTCTGGAGGCCCTGGCCTGTTGATGCTGAGCCACCCTTGTGAGCGTGGCTCCAGACTCAGGACCTGCAAGATCTGGTGGGTGCTGGAGGGGAAGGACCGGGTGGGTTTGATATGCCGGGGCAACAGCACACAAAGGTAACAAATGCAGAGGGCGAGACGCACTGACAAAGAAAGCCGTGGCAGGGCATGCACTTCTCACCCACAGGCCTGCTCGCAAGGGTGGCCAGGGCATGGGGTCCTGCTTGGCCATGTGGGAGCAGCCTGTCAAATAACAGTGCCAGCACTTGTCTTCCTGGGCTGGATCATGAGCACGGGAGTCAGCAGAGGATGCTTGATGGACAGCTGCTGGAAGGGCCCTTCCTGATGGGGCCATCGCATCTCCTTGCTGTTGAGCCTCTCGAGCTCCCAGCTACTTGCCATGTGTCATACGCTTACTTGCATCTAGCAGGCCAGTCCTGCAATGGCTGCTTCTCCTCTGTGCTAAATAATGCCGTGAAATACGTGTTTTCTGCGGGAGACAACATCTCCGTGGCAACCCCTGATAGCAAGATGGCAGCATGCTTGAAACGCTGTGTGGGACAGCAAGGTTGGGATCTGCACAGAAGATGAAGGGAGTTTGGTGCTAGCTCCTGTGTGAAGTTCAGTAGGATCTGCGTGCAAGTTCCCCTCGGGTCGAATTTTCATTGGAGCTCCAAGCCGTGAATGGCCGGTATCGTGTGATTACATGCCTTGGTTTTCGGAGGTGGCAGTAACACCTGGAGGCTTCTGCGCAGGGTGCTGTACGTGCACACGAGTCACTGCCCCTAGACCTTGGATGCTGCTTTGGCTCCGTGGTATCTCAGGGTAGCAGGACACTTGTCCTTGGCGCTGGCAAAGCAGCGCAGTGTCTTTGTGCCGTACGTCATGGGACTGCACAGTGGATTCTGATTGCTGGCTGGAGAGCCGCCAGATTGGAACGCCTCTCGTGCCAGCTTTCTGTGCCCACCATTAACTTGTCTCCCACGTTCCCGAGATCTAGCTGAAAACAATGGAGACGTTATTTCCCTCTGGTAGTTGCATCCCCAACCAGGTAAGCTTGGCAGTGTTGATGAGCCAGTTTTCAGCTGTCTTTATGAGATGCTTGTCTTTGCTCAGCATCAACAGGACACTCTTGTCTTGAGGCTTGAGAGAGGTGGCAGAGGTTTGCACAATTACAGCCAGCTATTTCTGGAATCTAAGATCTTTTAAAAGTTAAAGGTGGCAGCGATATATTCGGTGTTTTTTCTATTGGATTAATAATGTTTAATTTTCAAAGCAATAAAGAGGAATGTTTTTGTAAGGGCTTTTTTTTTAATATCAGCGGTTGAAAATTCAAGTGTAAAAGGCCATGCAAAAAATAGCAATAAAAGAAATTCAAAGCTATAAAATCTTATGGTGAGAATTTAAATGCAAAAGTGGTTGTTATTTCCTTGGGACTCTAGGTATGTAAACTCTTCCATGTCTGCATATCCCCACAATAGTTGTGTGAAGGATTAGTGCTCACTGCAGTGTGCAAACTGAACCCTCCAAGCACTGAAGCAGCTATTCATCTATACCCAGGAGCTAAATATGACAATGTTAGCATTTTTCATTTCCCTGACGTTACCATTAATAAAGCAATGATCCAAAAGAAGCTTTGCTGAGTCTGTTCTTTATGCTTCCATCACTCACGACTAGATAATTTCACACAGGATCGTTTTTAAATTAAATGACGATAAAAGCGCTCTGCTGTTCTGTGTTCACTAGTTCATAGAAGTCTATCAAGTCATTAATGTGTCATGACAAACTGCTAGATGGATACAAGAGTAATTAATTATTTGCATAAATAACAGGTTGAACTTGGTGCTTTGAACCACAATGACATAAACATCAGTTCAGGAGCATCTTCAAACCTCTTGCAGAGAGCTTATCGAAAGGGTTAACTTATCCCAATATATCAGAAACCGTATCTTCCTCATTCCTAAAAGGCTCAAAAGCTTGGCTTGAGTGTTGATGCTTTTTGTGTTCTAAAGTTCGTCATTAAGGGCCATTTTAAGGAAGCATCTGATCATTGGAGATTTCAATGAACAATTATACAGATTTTCATAATCACCATTAATCGCCACATATTTTTCAAGATAATTACAGCAATTATTATTTAGATTCTTCTTTTATGTGCACATTGTAAAAAAAAGAACAAGTGCTTATTATACTGGGTAGCATAGCGAACTACAGTCTTAAGTTCTTTGTCATCTAGAAACTCATTATGTTAGCGGATGCTGCCTGTGAAAGTTCGTCAGCATGTGTAAATTAGGGTAGCATTGGCAGGTCTGATTATTTAAATCTGGTAGCTTTGCTAAAAATATAGTTATTCTAGAAAGATGAATTACTAATTTGACAACTGAGGTTTAGTTGGGATCTACAGCATAAGAAGGAGGCGGTGTCTATCTGGAAGAGCGGGGTGACTTTCTCTTTAATATAGTGAGACAATTTCTAAGTGCGCTAACAAGTTGTATTTATAGAATAGAGTTTTGTGACATGCCCTTTAAAGGTTAATAATAAATCTTGGTAATTTGCAGCAAATTGCACTTGGAGACAGAAATCATTTAAAAACAGACACACTATTCAGTGTTTCTTCATCAAAGAAGAGATTGTTGTTTGGCTCTTGGTTCCCTTGCCTGCCACTTCCTGTTGGGGAATTCTCCGTTTGAGTCTATCCATCATGATTTGAGTCTTGGAGGAGTGCAATTCTCACTGCTGGCTCCTCGTGAGCCTTTTATCTAATTCCAGTGAATGAACTAATTAAATGTGACCCTCGGGGAGGAGCTGCTCCTTGGAGACGGTAAACAGTGCTTGAAAACGTTTTTCTCTCTGAAATTCCTTTCTGTTTTTTCAGTTCTGATCTGAGGATGGTGCGTGCAGCTCGCTAATCTGATGCAGATGCAGTAGGCACTCTTCTGTGGAGGGGAGGAAACTGCCATCTTTGCTTCCCTGCTTTCTGTTCAGACAGCAGGAGCCTCGTTCTTTTCTCACTCTGGTTTTGCACTCGGAGTGACTCCTGGTGCGCGCTGACATGATCAGGGTGTCTCTTGTATCAGAAGGAAAGGCCCTTAGCTTAGCTTAGCTAGGGTTTTTTCCTCCTTTCCCTTACTTAAAGATAACAGTGCAGATCTGTTCTGGGCAGAGACTTGCTAGCTTGGGAGGGCAATGCCTGGATACGGAGTACAGATTCCTGTTTCCAATGCACAGGTGGTCAGGAGTGAGCGAAAGTCCTTGCAGCTAGTTGCACACCTGCTTGGAGGCCGCCAGTGTGTGAACAGCCTTGGGTTCGGTCCGGGACAGGAGAGTTGTGAGATGCTCGTGAAATAACTGTCCCAATCTGGAGACCTTTTCCCAGCATGAACGGAGAGATGTAAAGGGACCGGGGATACTGAACTACCAGTATCACAGCCAGGTCTGGGGGAGCTGCACTGCTGCAGCCCATGTGGTGGTTCTTTGTGGGTAGAAGTCAACGCTCCAGGTGCTTCGCACAATCTGTGCAGGATCATCATCGGATCTCGGCACTGGGTCGCTCTTACCGTACCGTTCAAACGCACAGGGTTGCTGTGGATTGCGCACCTCTGCTGAGAGCGCTGCAGGATTTCAAAGAGCAAGCTCCATTCTCTGTCCTCATGCGTTTCGTGGTGGAGGAACTGGACGGGGCGGTTCTGGAGATCCCCAGGAAGAACAGCCCTCCTGGCTGGAGCTTATCAATTGCAAAATTGGCTTCTGCAGACCCACGTTGGTTCTTCGAGAGGCGCTTTAAGCGTGCAGGATCCATCACTGCATGTGTTTGCTTTTCCTAGCTCTCTGGGCGCATCCGGTGTCTTTCTTGGGAGCTTTCCCCATGTTCTTAACATGCCATGATGGAAGGGGAAGAGCTGATGCAATGAGTGGGAGGTCTCCAGAGAAACACAGGAAGACATCTCCTGTAAAAGTTAAGTTTCTGTTCTAGTCTCTGGAGACCCACTTCCCTGTTGTGCTTGTAATGGTCGCAGTATCGCCTATCGCCCGCCGACCATCGTGTGAGGCCCCCGCAGCAGCTGTATTCTTGCAAGTGGAACCCAGGGATTCCCACCGGTTATGCCGTAGCAAGACTGGCATCTCCATAGTAAATCGTTTGGCCTGACACTTAGTATATTTAATGTGAAGACTTGGAGATGTGTGGGAGGAGTCTTATTTTTAAATATTGCTAGTTACTTATCATAGAACAGATTCCAGTGGATAGCTAGTCGCTGTATCGGCTGTTTATAATGTAGGCCTCCATTATTCTCAGACAAGGCTACTTTAGGGACCTGTACCTTCTTGCTTCAATGTCATCTCGAAGGTGATGAATTCTGTTCCTTGGTAGACTTAGGATGAAGAGCTGAGCATAGAAATACCCAAGCATCAGCTCTATTTAAGGTCTGTCTGTCTGTATTTGAAATACTCAACATTATATATAGTAGTAATTATCCAGGAGTCCTAGACGTTAATTCATTCTTAGGGTTTTGCTGACACTTATAATTTGTTAGATCTTTTCTTCCATTGTTTATGAGTTGAGATGAGCCCTTCAGCAGAAGGCTGGTTGGGAACGGACTCCAGCAGCTGATATCTGACATTTTTAGGTGAATTCTGACAAGAGTGAGCCGAAGAACTGTGTAAGATCTGGGTCAGCCCTGTCAGAATGGACAGTGCTCTGGGAGACTAAGAGGAGAGCAAAGGAAAATAATCATTCAAGAAATTTGAACAACTTTGCAAATAAGCAGGATTGTCAAGGGCTTCACCCGTGTGATGTTAGAAAAGGACGGGGTTTCCAAAGACAGGCTTCCCATGACAGCATGGATGCATGGGGGGAGAGTCTGGCCCATGCAAGGCTGGAGCCCAGCCTTTCGCCTGAGGGGTGAACATCACTTGTCAAGTGCCCATATGTCTATTAAGCAAACATTTAACAGAAGAAGCCAGAAGTGAAGTCGCTGCATCTCCCATATGCAGCAGGGCAGGATTTGTGGGAGACTTCCTTTTCCTCTCTACTTGTCTCTTGCTTTTACATGCCCAACTTCGCACTGTCCAGACGTGTAGGACCAGGGTTATGCAGTGTGGGCATTACGGTGTTCTTTACTTTGAACCTGTATCCCTTAAAACAATGGGGATGCTGCTGAGTGTGAGGCAGGGTTGCACAGCAGGCGCAGTGTGGACGGAAGCTGGCCCTTGTCCCCTCTGGATTTTGGGTTAAGGAACTGTAGTGTCAAAGAGAGGCTTTCACCACTGTTTTCCCCATTTGGTGTGGCATACGTCTGCTCCCAGTTGTAGCCCAGTTTGGTTCTGCGGAGCGCTGAGCCTTTCCTGGGACAATGGAAGCAGCTACCACAGGATGCAGCACCAGGAGCGGCCAACAAACTTCACAAGCAGTGTCAGGATGCTAATGCTGGGCAGAGCCTGCGCGCAGCACTTCTCCCGCCAGAGACTGCCGAGAGCTGCGAGAAGCAACAGGAGAAGAAAACCAAAGGCAGGTGACGATGCAAAGCAGGGCACTGAAAGCCTCCTCTGGTTCTGGTTCCATTTGACTTGACTGTGCAGGTAGTTGGCTTCCTATGCGTCATTGCTGAGCATGGTTTCCCCAAGATGCTGTGGGCATGACTGCCCCAAAGCCAGACACCACCACAGCTGCCGCTCTTCGCATGTGCTCTGCAGCAGTTACTGCTCAAGTGACCCATACGGGACTGCACTGGCAGGGGTGGGTGCTCCCCTGGTCACTCAGCTTGCTGGCAGTCAGTTGGATTCATGCTCCAAAAAGGAGATTTAGTCTCCACCCCAGAACTGCCAAGCATTCGTGATGTTGGTTTGGAGAAGATGTCTCGGAGAGCCATGGCATTCAGAGCCCTGCAATGGAGGGTGCCAGCCTGGCTGCCCGTGGCATGTTTGCAACCAGCTGCAGCAGTGGGGGCTGGGGCTGAGGTAGGTGGGGGTTCTGGGGATGTCCACTGTAGTGTTTGCTTTGGCAGGGCACAATCCCACTCAGAAACAAGGAGAAGGGCCTGAGCTGTCATCCTGCCACGTCCCACAGACTGCCTGCCTGCCTCGGCAAGGCTTCGGTTCGGCGTCTGAGTGGGTTTCGTTACACAGCCCGGCCAGGGCCCCTCCAGGTATCTGCACTTGGCACCAAGCGCAGGTAGTGGGGCTGGCAGGAAAAAACCTTTTCCTTTCTCCTGTCCCTGCCTGAGCAGGGCTGGTGGAGGGAGCTGGCGGTGACAGCTCAGTGCTTTATTTGTTTAAAGTTCCCTGAATCAGTAAGTATTTAAAATCCTCTTGACTTCTAGTGCCTGGCTATAAAAAGAACAGTTGAATGAGCTCATTGTTTTCTGATTTTTCCCTTTAATGTATTTTACAAACAGTCTGGTGACGGGCCTGACATGCTGATTCCTATGTACGTTCCCTTCACTTTGGGATTACAGCATTAATAACATGCTTCCGTGCATCATGCCATTTTTAAGCATGATCGTTATGATAAAGGGCATATACTTAATTACAGGCCTGCTTAATTACAGCTCTGTTGAAGCTCGTTTGTTTAAGAGAATGCTAATTGCGCTACTGAGCCTTTGGCACATCCTTGCTTTCATCCACCGTGTGTT
>NW_017729011.1:26311815-26315539 GCF_001723915.1 Gavialis gangeticus
ATGAAGAAGGTAGTAAAGCATTGGAACAGGCTGCCCAGAGAGGATGTGTAATTTCCATCCTTGGAGATTTTTAAGAACTGGGTAGACAAAGTATTGGCTGGGATAATGTACTGTCAGCTACCATCATCCTGCTTTCATCCACCGTGTGTTGTTCTGCACTGTGTATCAGCGTTTTGTTAACGCTGCCGGCCACAAAGGCTGAAGGAACCCGATGGTGGTTCTGTGCATGTTTTGCTGGTGCCAGAGAGGAAGCCTGCCCCCGTTTGGATTTCCTTCTCTAACACTTTACGAAAGCCAGCGTGCAACCGATCGGAGTGGCTGTCTGTGGTGGGGAAGACATTCTGGTTTTACAGGTTCCAGAGCTGCCTTCACTGCATCGCACGGCTGCGCCCGGTGCCTTGTGCGTGTTGTCTGACACGCAGCACTCTCCTTGGGAAGGGAAGGCGCCCACGCACCATGAGCCAGGGGCCCTCAGCATGAAATGTGCAAAGAGAATGCAAATTACTGAATGAACCTAAGTCCCATGAGATCCGTGACCTGAACTCCTCAGCGGGACTGGAAGCAGAGGTGCGGGGATGTTCAAAAGGCATCGCCAGGCACAATGACCTGTTTGGGTATTAAGGGGAGAACAGTTTAAAGGGTTAAAAGCACATTGGAGGGGATTTATTTCTCCCAAGGATGAAATCTGGAGAGATTGGGTGCAGCAGGCTGGCAGGCATGGAGTAGCCGCAAAGCCTGTCTCAGATGCGTGCTCTGACCAGGGACTGGGCATTTTCTGGCAGCTCTGCAGAAAGTGCTGAAAGCTGCAGGTTTAGAAATCAGCCAGTTCATGTGTGCTGAGGCACCTTGGAAAGCACACAGGATGCCACGGGTAGGCCAGGTCTGCTGCGTGTCCACTGGATGATGCCAGGCGTCTGGGCCTCTGGACTGCACGCCACGCAGTGGCCCAGTCCTCGGGTCTCTGTTACTTTGCTCTGTCATGAGTATCTGTCTCCAACTGCCTGTCTCTTACGTGTGCGCTATTGCTTGCTCTCTCTTGTTCTCATCAGTAGGAGACTGGCAAAGAGAGGTCATTTCTCCATCATTTCCTCCCTACTGTTGCAATGTGCTGTGCTCTGGGTGTGTTTGTGCTGGGTGTGTTTTTAAGGAACTCCCAAAAGCTTCTGACCCTCATACTGGACCCCTCCCTGTGTCGGCTGGTCTGTGCGAAGACTGGTGCTTTGTTCTGGGGAGACAAGAGCCATCTTGTCCTCTGAACCCAGCAATTGCTTACCCTCTCAGTAGGAAAACAGATCGGCTGAGGGGGGTTCCTGCTACAGAGCAGTTCACATGCAGGCCGTTATTACACCGCAAGTGGCAACGGGAAGTCTGTCCTTTTGAAGAAGACTTTGCATTTGTTCTCGGCTCTAAACACTGCCACACTTGAGGCTGGTTCTGTACGAAGACCAGCTGGATTGGGAACAGCTTCACAAAACTTGCTCTATACACTTGCACACATGGACAAATAGATTGGGGGTATTATCTCTATTCCTGGCTCCCTGGTGAAATGGTGTGGCCCATGCCATCACTGGACTGGCAGTGCAGTTAGGGGAGTTTGCAGACGGGCCTGCCCCAGCTGGGAGTACCTTACCAGGACACTTGTCAGAAGTGGTGTCACTAATCCTTGGACTGTTTATGGGGCCTCCCTCCTGTATTGCTCACAGCATCTCTCCCTGTGCTCTCTTCCAGCAATGGACGGCGTGCCTTTCATGATTTCCGAGAAGTTTGCCTGCGCTCCTGAAACGGTAGGTTACCTGCATTGTCTTCATATCCTGCCCCTTGGCTTCGCACCTTGTTACTTTTCTCTGTAATTATAGAAAAAACAAACCAGAAGTTCTGGAAAATTGGGTGCTGCTTTTTCTGGCCTGGCTGTCCAGCCGAGAGGGACCATGTGTCCTCTGCTAGGACGCATGCAGAGTATGATTAGGTCAGGTGGATCCTTCCTTCATGTTCTTTAGACACCATTGCCACCGTATGGTCAGTGTGGTCAGGGTTTTCCACCGCTCACTGCTCGTGCCTTTAGCCCTACCAGTTATTACAGCGGCCACAGCCCTGTGCAAGGAAACAAACATTTGCCTTTTTCAAAAGACCTGTGCCAAATGGCAGGTGACCCCAGCGAGTGAGCAAGGCAGGCACTGAGGGCCTTGTCCACGGACCACCACATGCTTCTGCCTGGTCTTGGTGCACCAGGGACTGCATGTGGGATGGGGCCTCTCTGCCCCCTGGGGAGACAGAATCTATTTGCTGAATTATTCTAACATCTGAACAGGCTGTTTCTGGGGGTTTTTCAGATGCAGCAAGTCGATCTCCTGGGCATCACGATCAAATCACTGGCAGAAATCGAGAAGGAGGTAAGTTTCCCACCTCAGCAGGTCAATAAGCCCCAGGCTGGGCTCTTCAGCTGTGCGATTCTCTCACTGGGGGGAGGTTACAAGCTTGCTCCCCCATGTCACTGGTGATGGAGAAAGTCAACATTAAAGGAAGGCCAAGAGTAAGCTCAAAATTACAAACATCCTCTGTGATTTGTGCCAGCTGAAGAAGCTTTAAGCTCTGGTTCTCGCAGCAGAATCTGTTGCCCTCCATCCACCTCCAGACGTCTCTTTTATTTAACCTCTCTCTCACTTATTAACCAACCAGGTGCTTGCTCCAAACAGGGCACTGTTTGCATTAGGCTGCCTCTTAGATTTCAGGAAGCAATTGAACTTGATTAAGCAGTGCAAGGGAAACTGCTTCATAATTTTCAGCTTGATGGTGAAGGTAGCTTGTCATCAGGACAGATTGGCTCGGATTGTAGTGAACAGACTCTTCCAGGGGAGAGACGGGAGCCAGGGAGCCACCGGAGCATTGTGCCTGGGCTGTCTCTGGAGGCCACGTGTTAGGGCACGCGGGCTCTGCCCCAGAGGTGCAAAGCAGCCTGACACATAAGGCAGCTCCCTTTTGAGACCAGCGTTCATCTTCAAGCTGAACGTGGTAGGGCCACATCAGTGCCACCACTTCCCGTGAGCGTTTCCCCTCGAGTGGTGCCGAGCGCCATTTGCTCTGACAGCATGCGTGCGCTGGGTGAGCTCCCTGGTGTGGTCATCCCAGGGGAGTGGGAGTCTCACATCCCCATCAGAAGGCAGGCACTATGTGGCAGAGCCCAGAGGCTTTGAACCCAGCTCTGCCCTTTGGGGCCTTGGGAATTCTCCTGCTGGCATCCATGGTCATAGTGACCCCATTTCCAAGTAGAAAGATCCTCAGGCAAAGCAGTTCGTGGTGCAGCCAGCCTGAGCACCTGCCTGCCCCAGGGATGCAGCCGGGGGTGAGCCCTGAGACCTGGCTGGGGGGTTCCCATCCTCCTCCCGTCCCTTGGAGACTTGACAGGCAGTGCGAGCCTGGAGGCCCGTTCTGCCTCAGGCGCTCGCCTGGGCGCTCGCAGGTGGGTGGCATTTAAGAGCGTATGTTCGTGCCCTTTCCAGAACAGCTCTGTGCAAGATTTCCAGTGCAAGGGGAATAGGGCTGGGCCCAGGCCTTGTGCTTGGGCCTCCACACTCAGGTAAATCTGAGCCGGGATGGAAAGCAGGAAGCATCAAACCATGCAGCAAAACCCCAGACTCCTGGTGCTAATGCTGGAGTGGCTGCTCCCCCAGCCCCATGCCTGAGCCCCTGCGGTAGCAGTGAGTAGTTTCTTGCTGGAGAGAAAGGT
>NW_017729011.1:26320539-26349737 GCF_001723915.1 Gavialis gangeticus
GTGGCATTTAAGAGCGTATGTTCGTGCCCTTTCCAGAACAGCTCTGTGCAAGATTTCCAGTGCAAGGGGAATAGGGCTGGGCCCAGGCCTTGTGCTTGGGCCTCCACACTCAGGTAAATCTGAGCCGGGATGGAAAGCAGGAAGCATCAAACCATGCAGCAAAACCCCAGACTCCTGGTGCTAATGCTGGAGTGGCTGCTCCCCCAGCCCCATGCCTGAGCCCCTGTGGTAGCAGTGAGTAGTTTCTTGCTGGAGAGAAAGGTTAAGAAGTTCAGCTCCCTGCCCTGTGTGTTCTCCTGCCAGAAGCGCTGTCCCAAAGCCAGGACCTCAGTAGCTGCTTTCAGCAGTCGCTGCCCAGGTGCAGGCGGAGTGAGGGGGCACAGACACAACCCTCCCTTGTGCCACAAGGATTGTGAGCGGTGCGTGCCACCTGGCTT
Source organism: Gavialis gangeticus (assembly GCF_001723915.1). Lineage (NCBI taxonomy): Eukaryota > Metazoa > Chordata > Crocodylia > Gavialidae > Gavialis > Gavialis gangeticus. Next base: position 26,320,977 of record NW_017729011.1, read on the forward strand.
GCCCTGCACCCCCTCGCCCCATCACAGGCTGCGCATGACAGAGCCATGAGAAGTTTAATTAGGCAGCCCGTATTCCTTGATGAAGCATCGTGTCTGCATACAGACAGAGATGCATATAAATATTGTGAATTTCTGCGTAGCTTTATTTCCCTTGCAAGCAATAGCTCCATTAAAGCAAATGTGCTGGATTTCCAGGGTAGGGAGAGATCGGTGTCCCCGGGGCTGCCTGCCATGCAGACGCGCTCCCAGACAATTCCAGGCTCCATCGTTTTATGTCCTGGCATTTGCCAACCGTCCCAGCCGTGCCTCAGTTCCTCGGGAAAGCCAGTGGAAATGGGGCTCTTGTGATGGCAGCATCAGTCGCGTCAGACGCCGGTGCCGGGTGCTGCATGAACGCTTGGCAGGCGGCCATCCAAGCCGCGTGAAGCTCGCACTCCGTGGTGGCCACGGGCAGCAGGAAGCAGAGCTCGGGTCAGGAGTGGGGTCTGTGCCCCGTGCGTGTCCCTGCATGGCGTGCCCTGTCACACGGAGGTCCCAGCTGGCACGCTGTCGGAGGGGGTGCCGGTCGGTGCAGAGCCGGTTTCTGGCAGGTCCCAGCTCCATTCAGCCACTCGGTTCACGGTGCGCTACGGCTGTCGGCCTGCCGCTGTCCCTGCCTGAGCCTACCCACAGCGCCTCAGCCTCGGCTTTGACGTGGCGCTCAGAGGAGAGCCTAATGAGTGAAGTGAGCAACTGATATTAATCACTCTTAAAATTGACATGGGAGGCAGTTCATTTAACCATTTAATTGCTGCCAGTTTGCATAGGCTGCTCTTTGCAAACCTGTCGAATGAAGAAGTTGTAAATCTAGAAGAGCTTAAAATTTTAATTTTATACAGAAATATTTTTCCTTGTTCTCATGTTTGTAGTCAATTCTCCAGAGTGTAGTCACATGAAATGTTCTTTAAATGAACATATTTGCTAACTGGCATGATTTCAGTTTTTAAAACATTGGTTCCAGCAATTAGGCATTTTTTTCAGTTCCCAAATGACTAGAGAAATTCGTCTTGATTATAATTGCTCTTAGCCACGCATATCTAATTTGTGTCTTTTTAAGTGTTAATTAGTAAACAGTTTGAGCTGACATCTTTATGTGTTTGTGTGTTGAAAAATGAGGCTTATTGGTTATTTAGCTCGGGGCTGGCATTGCTAGCTGCGACATCCCGACATTGAGGTAAAATTAATGAAGACATGTTTGCCAATTAAAAAGCATTCTTGAAGACGGCGACTTCTTGACACATCCTCCTTTGCGCAGGGCACGGTTTTACATGCATGCTCTGCGCCACGCCTCGCTTTTCCCGAAATGTCAAAAGACAGAAGAACCTTCTGGATTTGGCAGCAGCCAGCCCGTTTCCCGGTTGCCTCGGCAGCAAACGTCCCCAGTCCCGTTGTTTCTTGCATTCGCTCTTCTCTTTTCCCAACTGTTTGTGTAACTGTTAACTTCAGAGAGAGCAGGTTTTGTCATGGCGCAACGTGTGGGCGCGCGGCGCCCTCTCGTGCCGTGAGGCTTTATTGCACCCAGAAAACCAGGTGCTTCGCAACTTCCGCCTCGGGGGCGTTGGTGGGAAGCACTCGTGATGCAGCCCCCAAGTCTCCGGTGAACCACAGAAGTGTAGATCCCCTGCCTGGGGTGCAGCCAAGTTCATTAGTAGGGTTGTTGTTGATGATGTTTCATGGTAGAGAGGGCACAGGGAGCTACACAGAAAGCCCAGGAGGGGAAATCTCCTGCCCAGGAGAGCTCGGAGCTGAGATCAGGCTCTGGATGGACAGGGGCAAACGTGGGGGATTGTTGCATGCAGTCAAATGCCTCGTGTGGGGGTCAGGAGAGCCAGGTCCTCATCCTGGCAGGGTCCAGCCCTGCGCATCCCCCTTCAGTGCAGCAGGGCCCCTCTCTCCACCTAGCAAGTAAAGTGGGGTGATGCTATCCACCCCCTTTGCAAACGGTCCTGGATCTCTGAGCGCAGGGGAGGGGGCATGGGCAGAGTTACCGTCCTGCTGCCGTGGGCTTTTGGCTGTGCCGCGTGGTGCATGGGCAGCCGCAGTGAGGACGTGCTGTTCAGTGTCAGGCTGCAGAGCAGAGCTGGCGTGTGACCTGGGGCAGCCCCAGTGGAGGTGCAGCCTCCCCCCGGGAGCAAGGCGAAGAGCGACAGGTACAGGCCGAATGGTGCAGGGGTCACGTCAGAGGGAAGTACAGAGATCCCTGATATCCCCCAGCCCACAGGAGGTTCCCCCTGCCCCTTCTTTGGAAGTGCCAGGTGCCAGGCCAGGCCCCTGGCCACATGCCGGTCTGCATCGTGGCCCCAGCAAAGCACTCTGGGCATGGCACAGGGTGCTGGGGTGCAGCGCCAGGGAGCATTGCTGCTCTGTGGGCTCTGCAGGGCACTGTTACCCTGGAAGTGCTGCTGCCAGCAGAGCTGGCACAGACCACCCTGCTTCGCAACCAGGGAAATGGAGGCACGGGCAACGGGCAGGGAGGGGATGAGGCCTCTGGCCAGGCTCTTGGGCCCAGGCTCTGTGAACATCTCGCTGTGGCTGGCTGGTGCTTGCAGTAGGGTATTGTGCCCACATGCCCAGATCTGGCCTCGTCGCATCTCAGTCTCCTGCACTCCTGCCACAGCCGGGGCACAAGGCCAGTGCCCAGATTGCCAGGGACCGAGGGCTCCCCCAGCCTCTGTCTGACCAGGGACCCACCGGTCAGGTCTCAGTCTAACCCGGTTCCCCGCGCTGGCCCTCGGGGCTGCCACAGGGAGCGGCTGGCTTGCAGCACTGGTAGGCACAATAGATAGACTTGCCCCTGGGATATGCGGGGGAAGGGCTGCCCCCCGGGCAGCGACGTCCAACCGGGGCCTTGTGACCACAGCGATCTCTCCGCTTGGTGGGACGGCCAGCCGATCCACTGCCCTAGGTGCCCGTGAGCCCCGTGGCCAGAGCTGCGGACCGGGCAGCGCCCTCCCGCCACTTCCTGGCAGCCTTTTCCTGCAGAGCAGCTCCGCTTGTTTGTGTGCACTTGGCCCTGGGTGCTGCGAAGGCTCTGGTGTCTTTGCACGGGACATTTGAACTGTGCGTTGGTCGGTTTTCTCCTGCGGTGGCAGGGCCAGGACCTCCCGCGTGGGGCGGCCCCGCTAAGCTCGGTGCTGTGTCTGCGCAGAGCAGGCGAGAGTCCCTGCCTCGGGCCTGCAGCCCGGCAGCGTCGGCTCACGCCAGCAGGTCCCACTGTGGCCTGGGCCCCGAGCCCGCGTGGAGTCCCAGCAGCCTGTTGGCAGGTCCCGGGTCTAGGTGAAGAGCTGACGCAGCGGCTGTGGTTCAAGCTCGTGAGGCAAAGGAGGATGCCGGCCGTGGTGGAGCCAGGGCCGTGCTGCCAGGTCGCAGGCGGGGGCACAGTTGGGAGGTCTTGGGTTGGTCTGTGCTCAGATGTAAGCAATCGAGGCCCTGCTCCGGGACAGGCCTCTGCCCTGCACCCCGCACGCGGGAGTTGGGGTGACCGTGTGCCAGGGCGAACAACATGCTGAAGGCTCATGGTACAGCCGGGCCATCAGGCACCTGTGGAGGTCACGTCTTGTCCAAGCCCCCCCTGAGGCAGAGTCAGCCCTGGGCCGATCCTTGTTTGACCTCTGCCAAGCTGCACAGTCAGCCCTGTCCCACCACCTGCCCTGCTGCAGGTAAAGCAGGGGGATGCGGGCGGGTGGGATCCTGCTGCTGTGAGGGGTGTTAACATTTGCTAGAGAGACCAAGCCACACTGCAGAGGAAAGCCAAACGCCCCCAGTCCTGTTGATCTGACGGGTGTAGAGGTAAAGTTCCTTCCTGCCCCCAGTGCAGCATCGGTCTGACGCAGAGCAGAGGGGCGAGACCCTCCAGCCAGGACCCTCTGGGCTTCAGTCCCTGCAGGAGCGTCGGCTCACCCCAGTTGCAGCCTCCAGCCTGGGCTGAGCCGATGTCAGGGCTTCTGAGAGAAGCTCCCCTGAACTGCCAGGCTGCCAGGGCAAGGGATGTCCAGAGAGGCTCTTGAGGGCTAGAGCAATGCCGTTCCCGCAGGCTACCTGCCGTTCTCCGGAGCTGGGGTAGGAAGGGCTGGGCTGAGCTGCCAGGATGGTTGCGGCGACAGCCATGCATCTCTCCATCGGCCACGTGCCATGGCAGTGCATGTTGGCTGAACGCTGCTGGCTCCCTCTGTGGCAAGCCAGCCGCGAGCGGTGCTCGTGGTGCCCACATCTGACCGGGGTGTGTCGGCTTGTGCCACAGCCAAGGGGTCCAGCCGTGCGGCGTGCCCCCTGCCAGCGTCCTGTGGGGCAGGCGCACCTCCCTGCCTCAGCTGAGTGGCCACGGGCCAGGGCAGCAGCTGCACCAGGGTGCCAGCCCTGGGGCGGCTTGCCTGGGTGCTTTGGAGGGGTGCTGTCCTCCTCAGTGACCAGAGCCAGGACTTGAGGGGGGCAAGGGCCAGGAGGTTGGGATCCTGCTGCGACTGGAGTGACTTGGGGCACATCCCTGGGTTTACCCGTCTGCGAAACCTTCTTTGCAATTTGCTGGCAACTTCAGCAGTTGTCATAGCCAGGGCCCAGAGACGTGGAAGAAAAGCTGAACTCCCAGCGCTCACACAGGGCTTGTCCGGCCTGGCTGCTCTGCCTTTGGAAGCGCACGCCTGGGGCCGGGCCGCAAGATGGCAGTGTTGCCACGTGCTTGTGCTCGCTTGCACTGTCGCGAGCGGACACAGGCGGGCGCTTGCTCCAGGCTCTGGCTGGTTCCAGGAGCCGCTGGCCTGCGGGTCTGGTGGGAGATGCGCTTTCTTCTGCCAGATTACAGCAGATTTCTTCCCAGTGGGAGATTACCCTTTCTTCCACCGGAAGAGCCCCGCCAGGCTGCAGGTCCTTGCTAGTTAGAGATGACTTTTTCTCCTTTTTCAGTTCATGCACGTGGGATGGGGTGGGAGGCACTGTCTGGTTTGTGCTGGGGTGTTCGCCCAGGGGCTGTCCAGCCTGTCTGGACCAGTCTAATCACACCGGTGCAATCTCGTGTGCAGACAGGGCCAGAGAAGGGAAACATTTCTGTCCAGCCCCTCTCTGGAGATGCGGAGGGGGAGCTGTGTCCACCAGCTGTGAGCTGCTTTCCATGGGAGGTGTTTGTTTGCGGACGCTGGAGCTGCTCTGGGTTACCCGTTCTCTCGAGGAGGAGGAGCGCTGGGGAAGAGAGGCATCAGGCTGGCGCTGCCCTCCTGGACCGACATGGCTGTTCTTGTACAAAATAGTGTATGGCACGTGGCACCAGTCTGCTGCTCTCGTGGCAGCCCAGCCCAGGTCTCCGGGAGCACAAGTCTCCTGGGCCAGCACGCTGTGCAGCCCTGCTGACAAAGTGAGGGATCTGGGAGGCGAGGGGAGCTCCATGCATGGGGGGAGGGGGGGGCTGTGAGGATGGGACTCTTGGGGAGATGAGGGGGCACCCCCCTGGGTATAACTGTAGCGGCTGCTCCCCCACGGCCGGGGCTGGGCTCCTGGGCTGCTCTGGGGAGTCGCGGACCCAGTGCTGTGGCCTGCGCCACTGGCTCACATCCATCCCCATCACGGCGTGTTTGCTTTGTTTTTTTGCCCTGCAGTACGACTACAGCTTCAGGACTGAGCAGAGCGCGGCGGCCCGGCTGCCCCCCAGCCCCACGCGGTGCCAGCAGCTGCCGCAGTCCTGAGGGCGTGCGGCGGCTGGCTCTGTGGAGAAGCGGTGTGCACGCGAGGATACTACTGAGCGGGCGGCCAGCCCCGGCAACCAGCACTACCGGACCCCTTCTCAGCAGAGGACACGTCGCGAACGCTTGCCACCCCTCCGCTGCGTTCCCCCCTCTCCCATACGTGCTGTTTCTGCCACCCGGACCGTGGAGCCCTGCCAGCCACCCTCGCCCATCGCCCTGCCTGAATTCTTCCTCGCTGCCAGCTGTGCATGTCTGAGCCAACAGCTCTTGAGCCCTCCCTGCTCCGTGCGTCCTGCTGCCCCAGAGTCCCCATCGCACCCGGCAGAAGCGACGTGCTGAGCACTGGAGAGCCCCGGTGGGACCCCGCTGGCAACACCCCCAAGGAGCACGGCTAACAACGCAGCCGGTCACTCGGCAAACGGCATAGCGCACCAGCTTGCCTTGGGCCTGCCCAGCTGGCCTTCTCAGGCAGGATCCTCCGAGCCCTACATTCAGGAGTGCGGTGGCCTTCCCAGCCAAGCCCCCGGGAGTGGTCAACCTCCACTTGCTTTTTCCAGGCTAGGCCACACAGCAGCTTGCACGTGGCTCAGATCCACTTGGAGCCTGCTTTATTTCTGGCTCACACAGCAGGTCCCATTCCCCAAGGCCCGGCCTTCAGCAAAGCAGAGTGGTTCAGGGGCTACACATCATTGCACGAGGAGGTGGCATGCCTGCTGTCTGCAGGGGTGCTGGCACTCTGGGACTCGGTGCCAGCAGCACACCGGCTGGACACGGGAATGCCACCCTGAGTCCTCCCCTGCCCAGAAGCTTTGCCGTGGCACCTGCCGCCGAAGGGGCATTGGGACCTGCTGGGTCCTCTGGGCAGTGTTCAAGCATTTGCTCCTACTGGCTGCTAAGAGGAGGAGCCGTGCGAGTCCCCTCATGAGCTCTGCAGCCCTCCTGGAGGAACACGCTACACTCAGACACGGTGCGTTACGAGGCTGGCATGTGCCACTGGTCAGGAGCACGGTGCATGGAGCCCTGACCTCCGCAGGCTGATGGTCAGCATCCCTAGCTCGTGTCTCAGTGAAATGCATGTCTTGGTGAAGTCTGTTGGTGTCGTAAGTTATTTAGAAATGTTCACCTGGTCTCCATGCTGCTTTTCCAGTCTGCTGTAGAACAGAGCTACGTTACGGCGGCAAAAAAGGCATTTTTTAAAAAGTAAGTGTTAAAATGTGCAACTTTTTGTATGATAGAATATTGGTTGTCTAACCCTATTCAGATGCAATTGCCATAGTAACAAATACTGGTTTTGTAGCTCTCGGTTTGGGTTATTTGGATGCACTGACCTGCTTTGCACTGCTCTTGACTGTTCCCGTGTTTTCTAGTGTAACGGAATGGTGACTAACGGCAGGTTTTGTACTGCCGGTTTGTACTTCTCATTTGTACATATGTAAAAATATTTCTTGTCCAAAGATCCATTTCTGGTCTTAAGGCACCGTACCATATCGCTGTAACAACAAGCACAAAACATCACAGCCTTCTGGGGAGCCACGCTCCCCCTTGGACTCTTTTTAAACAAGTAGCCATTGTACAAGCTGCCTCGATGCTGGGCTGTGGAGGGGGAATGGACACACGTGGGTGTAGAAGGGTCACTTGGGCACAAGCATTAAGGCCTTGTGGTGCTTTGCATCAGCTGTGTGGAGGCCCAGTGACCCCCCACAGCAGCTGTGTCTGCCTTTAGGGCTCTACGGCAGCTTACAGGTCTTATTTTATCTCTAGGAAAGCCAGACCAGGCCAAGCCTTGCTGCCCAAAGGGTAATTGGTGATGCTGATGTCAACAAACGAGCGTGCCGCGAGAGCTGGCCCAGCCAGCCTGGGGGCTCTGCCCACGTTTGCTTGAAATTCATATTCTCTCCATGCTGCAGCAATAGGCCCGGCCCATTCTGTCCTTCTCTCTCGCTTTCTTCCCTTCTGCTGTCCGGAGTTCCTCCTGTAGCACCCATTTGTAACTCCTTCGCTGGCCGAGTCTCGCATCTTTGGAGCAGCTTTGACATCCTGTTGGTGAAGTTTAGCCCCAAGTGCATCAGGAGTTGCTCATGCCCAAAGCCAAAATCAATGTTCTTTTCTGTCTCTCAGCAGCGATGGTGGCTTACACCCCTCCAGGAGAAACCAACCCCAGCTTTTACCTCCGTGCCCCATCAGGAACACTGGATGTCCCCAGGCACTGGTAGGGCCAGCTCTCTGCAGCTGGTTGTACAGATAGGTTTTGTCTTCTGTCTCCCCTCCCCAGCCCTCACCAGGTTGGTTCTGTGATGCCTCTGCAAAGCAACGCAGGCGATGACATCTCACCCAGGTGCTGCTCCCGAGCCGTGGTGCAGCAGAGCTGTCTTGCTGCAAGCTTGGACAGCACAGGTGCAGCTGCCCACAAGCCTGTGTTGGGCCAAGAGGGTGTGCTGGGGCAAGGGCTCTGTCTGGTCACAGCCAGCCAGGCTCGCTCGGACTTGCTGAGCCTCTGCTTGACCCCCGTCAGTGTTGCTGCAGACGTGACGGCAGAGTTTGGCTGCGTAGTTCTGCAGCGTGTGATCCTGCTTTGCACAGAGCAGGCTGACAGTAGCGTAAGAGATGTTCCTAGGATGTGTTCCCGCAGGATCCCGAATACTAAGGCCTCTGAGCATTGTCAGTATTTCAGTGAGGAAATCTTAATTGTTGTGCAGTAGTTGTCATCCTCACCAGGTGCAGGGCTGGCCCCCATGGACTGCTGGCAGTGCTCTCCATTGGTGCCTGCAAGGCACAGGCAGTGGGGTCTCCAGTGTCTTATTTTCAGCTCACGGTGTGGGTGTGCTGGCAGGGTCCTGGCATACCCCAAAGGAGACGGCACATCCTCTGCTCAGCAGGCCGCCGAGATGGCACTGACTGGCTCTGGAGGAGTCCCTGTCCAGCCCGCCTCAGTCCAGATGTGAGGGGATGAGTGGATGTAGCGCTCAGAGGAAGCAGTTTCTCAGAGCTGTCACGGCCCCGCTTTGTCCCTGGAAAAAAAGGAGAGCAGCAGTTGGTCATGTGGATAAAAGAGAATTTGCCAAAATACATGTGAAGTCTCCTGACCCGTCTGCAGAGATGGGTCAGGACATCGGGGGTGTTGCTGACACTGGGCTGCATCCTTTGATTCCTAGTTGTCGGCAGTGCTTGGCCTCCGGGATTTCCCACAGCAAAGAGCGGTGCTGGGGCATGGGACTGAGGCAGCTCGTAGACCAGCCGGCAAAGGGACCGGGCCGCCAGGCTGGAGCCCAGCACAGTAGCAGTAGGTGTAGGGAGCTCGCCCCAGAGTGACGTAGACTGTCTGTGTCTTGAGGTCCTCGCAGGGCGTGGCGTGGCTGACGCCCCCATTGCAGGACCGTTGTGGAGCTGTAGTTAGGTAGGATTTGACTTCTCCGATCTCCCTCCTGCCGTCCTCTCGTTGAGCGTGTCCTGAGCACGTGTGCTGTAGGAGGGATCTGTTGTGAGCCCGTGTGCTAGTGAGGTGTCAGTGGTAGTCTGTGGTGTTGGGTTTGTTTGTTTTTTTCCCCACCGGTTTCTCAGAAGAGCTCGAGCAGGTTCAGCTGGACACAGGTTGCTTTGCCATTTGCACACTTGCGGCAGGGCCTTGGAGATCCCAGTGACCCGTTCGTCAGGACCCAATAGCCCCTCTTGGCCTGGGACAGGATGGACATGGACATGCCATGCCCAGACCAGGCAGATGTCATCCCCTTTGTCCTGCCTCACCCAGGGCAGCCCCTTCATCCCTGTTGTTTGTCTATTAAACATCCCTGCAACATCTGGAGGAACCGGATTGTCCGGGTGATCCCAGAAAGGATGGTCACCCTGTGGCAGGCCCTTTGGTCCAGCCCCGGCGCGCGATAGACTCGTTCTGGGGCTGCATCTTATTGGGACGGTGATGCAGGCCGTGACCGGCGCATCTGCCGGGTGCTGGGGCAGCCTCTCGCCGAAGAGCCACGCGGCAGTTGGGAGCCTGGTGCTCGGGCGCCTCAGAGCCATCTCGCAGTAGGGCCCTGGAGCAAGAGGAGCTCTGCCAACAGACAAGCTCCGGTGTCCCTGGACCGGGGCATCCCCCTGGGACACGGCCGTTTCTTTAGGGTCTGCCATCCCCGTTGCAGGTTTATCTTCAGGCAGGTAGAGTAGAAGCCACCCCCGGGCTGAGGGGCTGCGCTAGGCCTCATGTCCACAACAGGGCGCAAGCGGGACTGACGCAGTGCCTGAGCCTTGTGTCGGCCCCAGCACGGGCGCGTTTCTCTCGTAGCGAAGGGTATCGTGTATCGCTGCGTTTCAATATTACCTCAGCCTTCGAGCCTTGAAGAACTAACGTAGAGCAGAGTTCTCCTCCGAGCAGCAGCGGAGAGAGCCGGAAAGAGAACAAATGTCGATATTAGTTGTTCTGAGCCATAAAATTAGGAAAAGATTGCGGCTAGGGAAACTCGACCCTCTGCTAATTAAAAACTCAGTGCGGTGCTGCTCAGTTCCTTCTGTTCATTGGATGCAGGGAAACCAAACTGCTTGAATATTTCTGGGTTGTTCATTGTGAAATGAATTCCTGACAGCAGTGGTTTAACTGTCGTATCATGAAAATGGAAAAGAGAAACCTTTTATGCAGTTGCAAAATGTTTTTTAAGATGCTATGCATTTTTGTTGGGCTATTGAAAGTGAATTTACTGTGCATTAATCTTATGAATGTTATTACCTTTTATATTTATTTTAGATGGCCCTCCTGTATTTTACAAAGGGAAGTTTCGTTGTGATAACTTAGTCTGTATTCTTAATATAATTTGTTAAATAAAAGTTTGTTTTAACCAGTTTTCTCTCCCTGATATTTGTTCGGGGTTTGGTTGGTTGGTGGAAGGGGCTTTTTTGTAGTTTCATTTGAAGCTAAGAGTTCAACAGTCTCCCTGGGAAATAGAGGTGCGCGCGCCACAGCTCTGCCCCAAAGGCAGGACTCGGAGCAAGAGCGGTCGTTGGGAACCATGACCGTCCCTTGGGCCTGGCTGCCAGATGGTGGTGCGGGCCAGGGCATCGAGTCCTGTGATGTGATATGGACTGAGCTGAGCCCTCGTAGCTATTCTCAACCTTGGAAATTTATGTTAAAAGGGTCCAGGGTGAAGGGATGGTCAAAAAGTCCATTCCGCAGCTGGAAAAAACTCTCCCAAAATTCGGTTTTCTGCAGGGGGAGAAAAGTGAGTCATACATGGCATCTACATGCCCCTGTCAGTGGCCACGTCCCAGCCGTACGTGTTGGGAGTCCCGTGGCTGTTTGTTAATAGCAGATTGGCAAATGCAGCGATGCACTTGGGATCCTGCAGTGTCCTTAGGCACGCGGGAGCCGAGTTCAGGTTGCGCAGACAGCTGCCACCGTTCGGAAAGAGCGGATTGCGGGGCCTGACTCTGCAACCTAAATGTTTGCCTCGGTGCTGGAGTCCAGGGGTATGTGTGCGCACACGCGTTACAAGTCCGTCCATCTGTCAGCTCGTGGGCACGGTGCGCCCTCCCGTACGGGCGCAAGGTCCGCAGGAGCGAGAGCTGCGGCGCTCACAAGTGCTCCGCACGGCTGGGAGCAGACTCCTGTCACCGTTCCAAAACGTTCAGTCAACAAGAATCGCCGAAGGCCAAACTTTCAGCCTCCCTGGTCACTGTTTCCTCCCCGCATCGAGTGACTTGGCAGCATGCGGGGCTTTCATCACCCCACGGCCACCCATGGAGCTTCTCTCCCTTCCAGTATTTCCTGTTGGAAACGGGATGGATGCAGCAGGTCCAGGTGGGTCCCTGCCAGAACTCGAGAGCTCTCTGCAGGCCAAGAGCCGCCCGAATCAACTCGGGGCTCTAAAACTGCTCTTGTACCAATATTATAAACCGGGATTCTGCAGAAATAAACAGGGCTTTATAATTAACTCTGAACTACAGCCCCCTTTTAAGAGAGGCTGTTAAAGAGGGAGGTGTGAGTTACAGGGAAGGTGCTCTGTTTTATGGTCCAGAGCCGCCGCCTCTGAGCGGAGCTGCCCTGCTCTGACTTGGCGACCGCTGGTGAAAAACGTTTTAATGGCACCAGAGAGACGTGGCTGGCGTGGGCCTGTGCCGAAGCGGGAGGTGCTGGTGCCTGGCGATCGGCAACGCCGGTGGGAGCCCGCGGACGGTTGCCGGCTGTGGGGGCCGGGGAAGCCCCATCGCAGAGCCCTGCTGGGCCACGGCTGGAGAAACGCGCATGGCACAAGCCAGCGCCCTGGTCCCGTCTCGAGCTCGTCCTTAGCCGTGACCAGAGCTCACGCAGTTTTCCTCTGCTGGAAACGTCACAAGGGCAAGCTGCCTCGTGCCAGGCCATGGGCCCGCCGGGGCTGGCGAGCTGGGTAGCAGGAGCTCCTGCTGCGGGGAGGAGAAGCAGCGTGGGCTGGCGGTGGCTGGAGGGGCAGCCCTGGGGCCAGAGGCACCGGACGGCACGGGCCTGGGCCCGTCAGCCGGGGGTCCCAGCGCCACCCGCGGAGGAGGCCCAAGCAGGTGAAGCTGGGCAGCGGGTGAGTGCTGGCGCCCAGACCCTGGGCCGCAGCAGCGGGGGCTCGGCGGGGAGCATGCCCGGGCTGTGGCATCCCTGTGGGCACGGGCACAGGCTGGTGGGCTGGTGTGAGCCGGCTCCTCGGACATCCAAGGGAAAAGCCCTGGTGCTCTGTGTCCCCCTCCCTGGCCAAGGGCAGCAAGGCCGGCCAGCCTGGTCTGGGGTCCTGTGGCTCCTGGGGAAGCCCCGTGTCCCCACGGCTGCGCTTTGCCCAGTCCGTGCCTCGGCGAGGAGCAGCTGAGACACCCGGGGCTGCGATGGCCTGGCCCTGGGGCTGTCGCGGGCCGTGTTTAGCTGTCGGTGGGTTGGGCCCTTCAGTGGCCCTTTTTTTTTTTCCTCGGTGTCCTTCGCGCACATCTCCGGGCAGAGTACCACTGGGCAGTAGCCGCCGGCGAGCTCCCTCCGTTCGCGAGCCGGTGGGCGCTGTCCGGGTGCTCTGCTTGGTGTCCCCTGGGGGAGCACTCGTTCTGAACCTGTGACCCGCACGAGCACACACCCTGTTTTCTCTTTTGTTGTCCCCCGTAATTTATTGGCATTTTTAAGGCGCTGGTCGCCCTACCCAGTGGCGGCCCCATGGCGGTTTTAGGCTTTTAGCTTGTTTTACTGCTTTTATGCTTTTAAGCTTTTAGCCTTTTTGTGAACTGCCGCAACATCGAGCGCCAGACGCCATCGAGAACCCCTCTCCAGACAGTTTCTCTTGATGTCACCGAAGTGCTGGGTGCCGACACCGGACGCCGTAGGCTGACAAGGCCAGCATGCAGCCGGGACCTGCCCAGTTGGGGCGCAACATTGGGCCGTCTCCAGGCCCCCACATCGGACCCAGAGGACTGTGTTACCGCGGCCGCTGACTGACAGCGGCCCCCAGATACCAGCAGCTTTGCTGCGTAACTGCAGGACATCAAATAGTCCCTTCAGTGCAGGATCCGGCCAGTGCCCAGTGGCCCTCGGCACCCACCGGGCTCCTTGGCCTGCACCGAGGTGGCAGCAATTTGCCGAGAGCCTTGCAGGCCTGACCCAGGTGTGCAACACTCTCTGAGAGAGGCAGCATGAAAGCCGGGGTGTTGGGCCCTTTGCTGGCGTTCGTCTGCCCCCGGCACCCGTCTCCATCGCAGGCCGGCGGGACACGCTGTGTGTGATCCACGTCCACGCTCTGCCCAGGATGTTGGCGTGTTTTCTAGTGTGCCAAAATCCCGGGAGGTGTTTTCATGGCCAGACAGCTTTGAGTCCCAGCACGTCCCGTGGAGAGCTCAGCGGTGCCCGGGGCTGTCCTGCGTCTCCTGCCGTCCTGGGGACAGACCCTCGCCCCTGGACACTCGCGCGCTTTGCAGAGCACAGCGAAGCCTCCTGGGCCTCCACCTGCCCCTACGGACCAGCTCAGAAGGACAGGCCACCTCTGCGCCGTGCCTGACGCAGGACGGGGCGATCATGGGCCGGCTGTGACTGGCCCGCGCTGTCCACATAGCCAATACCACAGGTCGTTTCGTTAAGAAACCAGACCTCCACGGAGGAGGAAGCCACAGGCGGGAGCGTGGTGCCTGGCTTCACCCTGCTACTTGCTAGCAGGAGCCCCGGGCAATTTTTTGTTACCAGCCCATGAGCCATTTTGCCGCATAAATCTCTGCTCACTGAACCCTGTCCCCTCCCCGTGCGGGGGTGACCGTCTCTGCTTGTCCAGTGCGGCGGGACCGGGGCAGGAGTCATTGAAACAAACAACCAGCTCTGCCACGAGGGGTGATCGGAGCAGAGCGTGGGCTCCGGCGCGTGGGTCAGAGACGTGACTTCCCCCGAGCCGTCGGGGAAGGTTTTGGTCTGTTCTTGTTTAAGGGGCTCAGGCTGGAGGGAAGTAGCTGGCTCTCCTCCATGCGCATTGCGCCGCGGGGATCTGAGTCTTGGCAGTCCCAGACACACGCGTGCACACACGCAACTGCACAACTTGCTCTGCTGTGAACGGCACAAACGTGCCACAAACCCGATCGGTACGTACGAACCAAGCGCTGCACGCACTCAGGTTAGTCACCTTCCACGTTGTCACCAGCTTGCTGACGTGCTCCTTCACAGCCCACGTGCAGAGACCCTACCTGGAGCAGGTGCTACGAGGTGAGCCCCAGCCGGCTGAGTTCGCCCGTCCTTCAGGGGTTTGTTGTTTTCTAACCACATGTAATAAATGCATTTGAACTCGGAAGGCCGGCTTCTGCTCTGTTTAATACTCAGACCACTGAGAGCTGCAGTTTGTCTTTAAAAAACATGACTGCCTCCCAAATGTGAACCCCAAGAGAGTCCTCGTTTTGTCGAAACAAGGAAACCCATGCATGCGCGTCAGAAGGAAAGCCAGCCCAAAGCCCACAGAGCATTGGACACATGCTTTTGGTTTTTGCCTGTTTTGGTTTGCTGTTTGTTTGGTTTGGGTTTTTTTTGGTTTTTGCTTTCCCCCCCTCCTGCAGCATTAGAAATGAACTTGCGCTGGGAATTTTTCAAAATCTTTTCCTTTCTCGCATGGATCTCTGGAATGATTGATAAGCCACGTAGCTGATTGTCCTGGCCCTGGAGAGGATAAACATCTTCTGCAGTTTAATATAAAACCCTCTCACTTCTTAGTTAATAAGTGTTGAAAGAAACATAAATAGAAATAACACAGGATTTCCATGACTAACAAGATGACCACATCAGTGCGCATTGTTTGGGGTTAAAATGACTCAGCTTTTGCCTCCCCGGGGTCGGATGTTTTATTCCACTGCAGGCGAGGCTGCCAGCAGGACTTTGAAGGTCTGGCAAGCTCCGCGGCGCTGGGGTCTGAACTGGGAAGTGTTTGAATGCACAGGGAAAAAAAAGACCGAAAAAGCCCCTAAACTCTGCTCCATGTGTGCAGATTTCTCCAAGATAAAGGAGCCCACAGCTCTCTCCAGCTTGTGCTGACTCTCTTCTTTTCAAAAGCCTTTTCAGATGTTTTCACTTTTCTGCTTGCTTTGTTGAGCAATGTAAAAATTTAAGACAACCACAAAGTAAACATTTCAAAATTTTCTATTTCAAAAATTAGTGACATTTTCAAAATCTCTTGAATTCCAGCTTCTCATTAGCAGAAACTAAGATATTTTAAAAAATATTTAATTGACAAATCATCCAGGTAGGTTTCTGCCAATTCCCAACCTCTCTGTTATTTTTCAAAGAAAATAGATTTATTATTCAGTAGAAACACTAGATAAGTAGATGTCTTGTCAAAATAAAGCAGGTTTTCTTTATTAGAGTGAAATAGTAATGAACTCATCTGCTTCCAATATTTATAAAGAGTAGAGAAGGCCATTAATTCTACTGGTTGTGAATAAAACCATCTGTGATTTCTTTCCATTTGATGTGTTTTGGTTTTAATATACATTTTTCACAAATAAGTGCAGGGATTTTTTGTGAAAATGTCACATTCAGAATCTCATAAAGAAAGAACGCAAAGAGGGGGAAACGAAATGTTTTGTTAGCTAAGTAATTTCTCACCTTGCATAGAGAATAAAATTCATGCCAACTTTAACACATTAGGCGACAGAATTACCCGTTCAACTCTAATGCAATCCATGACATGTTACAAGGCAAATAGAGTATGTTTTGAAGTTTGTTTTCCTTTGGGAATTACACAGTACGTTTAACCTAATCTGTCTTGACACTTGAATTATAACATTATGAGCTTCTTCAGGGAAGCAAAACAGTAGATGCCTCCTTTAAAAGCAAAGCAGAAGTTAATAAAATGGGCTACATGTCAGGGAAAAAAAAGTGTAATCAAATCATGGTGTAATTCTCTAGAGAAAACAGGTTCTAGTTGTATTTTTTTCTGCCAGAAATCTTGGAAGTCTAATGATATGCTTTTACCCAAGGTGAAATTTGACCTCTAGAATTTTGCTTGATTAAACCAAAAACTCTGCGAATACCCCAAGAGGGACCACTTTGTAGTTTGACTTGTGAGTGTTGGATCTTAAATTAAAATGAGTATTCACCCAGCTGCTCTGCCATACTTTATTTTACAGTCTTCCCACCAACTCGCAGCGTGGAGACCGGAGCTCTTCTCGTCTCCGTGCCGCGGCCGCTGGGCACCCTCCAACAGCGTCCCTCCGCCGGCAGCGGGAGCTCTGCGGAGACGGGATGCCGGCTAAGCGCAGGCCCCCCCTGCACAGACGTGCTCTTTTGGGATTGCCTCGCGGGGGGCTGGGCACTTTGGGGGTGCATCCCAATGTCCGTGGAGGACTCGGGATCGGGCCTGCATAATGTAACCCCAAGCCACCCTGGCCCTTTAGAGCAGTGGTTTTCAACCTGATTTCATTTGCAGACCCCTCTGGAAATGTCAAATGGAGGTGTGGACCCCTTTGAATTGCAAGTGGGGGGGATTCGCATGCTTTTGATTGACCGTAGTCACCTTCTGCAGACCCCCTAGACATAGTCTGCACACCCCGGGGTCCACGAACCGCAGGTTGAAAACCACCGGTTTAAAGAAATGTGAAATTGTCCTGAAACAAATCTGTCCCATAGGGCAGCCCCTTGGGCATTTGGCCCCCAGAAGAGACGAGTTATTCGAAGTGCTCGGTGCGGTGGGGAGGTCCTGGGAAAGGGCGTTGCATGCTGGTGCAGCTGGGGACTTGGTGCCGGCACCGTTTTGGGGCCAGATCAGGTGTGTGGTCAGTGCCCGGTGCAGGGCAAGGCGTGCTCAGCCTGGGCCATCTCCGGCCCCCCGCGCGTTAGGCAGACCCCAGTTGGAAACGTGCCCCCTTTGCTTCTCCGCAGGACTTGCCAGGAGCTGGGAAGTGACGTGAAGAGCGGTGACGGCCTTGACGTCTCCCAGAGCCCTGCTCGCCACAGAAAAGCAGACCTGGGTTTCCGGACACCTCGCAGATGACGGAGCAGGGCTGGCAGACTGTGCCACGGGGGGCTGAAGCACAGGAGAGGCACCGCTGTGGTTAGTGCCCCCTGCCCGGCGGCTGGACGGCCTCTCCGTGGGTCTGCGCTCGCTGCCAGCTGTGGGCCACGTCCACGTCGCTGCTCATTTCCTCTGCTGTTTCCCGGAGCCGTAGGTTAAACACTTAATGTTTGTTTAGCTTTCTATTTTCAGGCTGGTTTCCATGAGATCGTCCTGCCAAAGTGCACGGTGCCAGTAAGAGCTACCGCGTGTCCCCATGAAACACCCCTGCAGGGCGATGGAGAGATTTCGCCGTCCGCGCACGGCCTGACGGTGCTCTGCTCCTGTGCGCTGTGCGAGCTGCTGGTGAGAGCACCTGGTCATGCTGGTGCTCCAGTCACCCGTCCCGGGGCTGGGACACGGCGCCGGCTCCTCCAGACCACGGCACGTGGCAGAGGCCTCGCTAACGGTGCGGGGAGCTGCTGTTGAAGGAAGCAAAGCTCCAGCCAAACCCGTGCGATCTGTCCACTCGATTTGGGAAGCCGCTTCCTGGGCACACGACACCGTCCCTGGCGTGGAAGTGGTCTTTTCTGTACCTAGTCCATGTGCCTGGATTGCACGCTCCTCGGGAACGGACCTGCCTGGCACTGCGCGCACAGCGCCTGGCACACGGGTCGGTCCCAACCACGATGAGCTCAGACAGGGCACGTTGAATGCCTGAAGCCTCCCGTGGGCCCAACACGAAAGCAAGCAAGGCAATGCCTCGAGGGGAGCCCGTTCCCAGCTGCACCCGTGAGGGGACACGGCGTCGGCACGGCCTCTTGGGGCCTGCAGCCAGGTGGGTTTCCTGCTTTCTCTGCAGCTGTTGCTTGCCCGTGACGAGATTACATCCCTTCGCACCAGGAGGAAGCAGCCCCAGCAATGTCGGATGCTGATGCTGAAAAGGTTTTGCTTGTTGGCTCATAGCTGATATTGCAAATGATTTGTGGCCCAGAGCTAGCCGGGAGCCCCTGTCCATGTAGTGACCCTATCCGAGCTGCCAATCCCCCTTCTGCAGCCATTACAGACAGGAAGTTGTGTGTGCTTGCACATGCTCCAGGTGTGACCCGATTCCTCCAGGGCAGGAGGGGTGATATGGAGAGCGGGGTGGGAAGGATAAATTACAGCTGTTCATTAAAACTGAGGACGCTGGTAGGGAGCGAGCAGCCGCCTGGCTCTGGTGTGCGGTGCTGCATCCGGGAGTCTCTGGAGTTCGGCAGTTTGGAAACTCGCACTTCACAAATGCGCAGTTGCTGCTGGGCCTCGTGGCCTCGTGGCCAGGCACGACCCCGGTCGCTGAGGCTGAGGAGCATGGAGGTGCGGTGCCACGTGAATCTGTGAGGGTCTGGGTCACCGCCAGGAAGACTTCTGCGTGAGCAGGTGGCTCCGCACGCAGCGTCCGAGCCGCCTGTCCGCTCGGGTACGCTGGTCGTGTTTCCCTGTGAAAACCTGTCTGTAATGATCCCCG
Organism: Gavialis gangeticus; assembly: GCF_001723915.1. Classification (NCBI taxonomy): domain Eukaryota; kingdom Metazoa; phylum Chordata; order Crocodylia; family Gavialidae; genus Gavialis; species Gavialis gangeticus. Next base: position 26,339,636 of record NW_017729011.1, read on the forward strand.
GCAGGTGAGGGACCAGGAGCCCGTGCTGGGACCCGCTGTGCGTGGCAGGGCCGAAAGGCAGCGTGTGGGTGACAGGATGCCCACGTGGCGGCATAGCTCCCCGTTTCGATTTCCCTGTCACGCTGCAGAGGAGAAATGCGCGGTTCATCTGCCAGTTAATGAAGGTCAATGAACAAAGACGCGTGCATGGGCTGCCTTGGGCTGCACGAGGACACGCCAGCAGGCGCGCAGCATTTACGTGTGCTCTCGCAAGACGCTTCCCTGCTACGTAGCACCCTGTTGGCTGGGCAGCGTGAGCTTCCCGTCAGCACTGGGGAGGCCACATCTGGATCCTGTGTCCAGCTGTGGGGCCCCCACGACAAAAAGGACATGGACACATTGGAGACAGTCCAGGGGAGGGCAATGAAAATGTTTGGGGCCTGGGGGACAGGACTGGTGAGGAGAGGCTGAGGGAGCCCAGGGGCTGATTGAGTCTGCAGAAGAGAAGACCGAGGGGGATTGAATAGCAGCCGTCACCTCCCTGCAGGGGGGCTGCAAAGAGGATGGAGCTGGGCTGGTCTCAGTGGGGGCAGACGACAGGACAAGGAGCAATGGGCTCAAGCTGCAGCAAGGCAAGTTGAGGTTGGATATTAGGAGAAACTTTCCACTAGGAGGGTGGTGAAGCACTGGACCAGGCTCCCCAGAGCAGTGGTGGAGTCTCCATCCTTGGAGGTGTTTAAGACCCGGGTAGACAGAGCCTTGGCTGGGATGGTGCAGTTGGGGCTGGTCCTGCTTGGAGCAGGGGCTGGTCTGGATGTGACCTCCTGGGTCCCTTCAGCCCTCCCCATCTGCGATTCAGCGATCTCATGGCCAGGCAGATGCAATATTGATCCAGTACCAAAGCTCGGAAATTATTCCAGTCATCTGAGTCACAGGGCCAGAAGCACCGTCGTTCTCCAGATGGTCCCTTGCGGTGCAAGAGAAGCAGTGTCGTCAGTCTCGGGGAACAAAGCACGTCCCCAGGTTGGTTTTGATTTGCACCTCAGAAAGCGAGACGTTGGGCAGAGCCTGTTTCGTGCAATGAGGCAGGGTCCCCCGGGCCCTCGGGTAGCAAAGCCTTTTCTGCCGCGTGAGCTTGGCTAGCGAGTTGCGTGCCCACCAGCTTGCTTCCCAGCAGCCTGGAGCTGCGCTGTTTGGCCGCCAGCTCTGGCTGGAGGTGCCTGGAAGGGCCTCAAGACACGACAACACAAGCAGAGCTCGGGGCAGTTGCTCATAGGAGTAATGGAGGGTGGGAGCGGGGTCCTGGGTACAACCCCAGACAGACAGTGCCGGCCCCGGGGGCTGCATCCCGAGCGGGGCACGGGGGCTCTGGCTGCTTCCCCCTGGGCAGGACGACGGTGTTAGAGGCAACCTGCCCCTTCTTGCCAGGGATTTGCAATAGGAGATGGCTGGATACTGGGAGGCACAGACCTGTGGCCTGTTGGCAGGTCCCAGCTGGATGCAGATTCATGACATCCCCGCCTGCCTTGGCTTGCAAACCTGCACCTAATTTCTTCTAAAAGGGCCCCGAGGAAGTAAGCAGATGTTATTATTAAAGCACTGAGTATCAGCAGCTCCTGAGCTATTGTCAGTCCCTTAATGAGCTGATCAAACCATAGAAGGCAAGGGGTTTCTCAACTTCTCCTTAATGAAAAGGGGACCTCCAAGGTTAAAAGGCTTCCTTTCAACTGCACCAGCTTTATAGGTTGCAAAATGTCCTTTAATCAGTTTATTCTTAGAAGGCCTCCACCATCCACTCGCGGCCAGAGGATGATGTGAAGCGGCACCCGCACGAAAGCTGGCCGCTCGAGCCGTGCTGCTGCTTCTCCGGCCAGGCCGCTCAGCCTCTCCTCTGAGAAACAAGCCCCTTCCTCTGCAACCGCGGGGCTGGACGAACCCCGCTCTGCTCCCAGGATCACAAGCACTTTTCACAGCTCACTGTTTGTCTCAAAACAAATCCACGTTTTCTCTCTCCATGGGGTGGCCCATCCCTCGCAGGTCTTTGCAGGGGCTGCCGGAGCTGCAGACTGCTTGGCGGGCATCGCAGGGGAGCGAGTCCTTCTGCCAGCGGTCACTGGGGTTTTTGTCCGTCTCCGTGCGAGCTGGACGTTTGGCTCGAGTTTCTTTGCTGCAGGGACAAAGAGCAGAATACATTCCTCCGGGGTCAGACTGGGGAAGAGAGAGCGTTTATTGGTTTTAATGCTGTACAGGACGATGCAGCCTTTTGTTAGGAGTTTCATAGTTTCTAGGGTCGGAAGGGACCTGAGCAGATCATCGAGTCTGACCCCTTGCCATGGCAGGAAGAGCACTGGGGTCAAACGACCCCAGCAAGGTGGCTGCTGGAAATGCGTCTCTGCACGCTTCCTTGGCAGGGCACTGCTGCAGGGGGGGGGTTGCTGTGATAAGTTGACCCTGAAATAAATTGTATGTATACAATTTTCAGTATTAAAATGCCTGGGCCCCCAGCCCTTGTCACAGCCTGCTTTTGTGTCACTTTACGGTTGCAGTTCGTTTGAAACCAGAGGGTTTTGTTTGCTGATCTGTAAATGGAGGATTCCTGGAGAACCGCCTGACGTGCCCTTTATTTTACTCTGGTCCGTGTCGTTTCCTGCACCCAGTGGGCAGCCGGCAAGCAAGCGGGATCGGGAGGCCGTGCCAAGTCCGAGCAGGGCAGTCTCAGGCCTCTGCACCCGCTGTCTGCAGCCTGGCCTGGAAGCAAACCACGAGAGCGCGGCTCTCGGGAGGCCCCTGCCCCGTGGAAAGCACCGAAACCGTCTGGCGGGATGAGCAACGTCTCCGTCCGCCCAGGGCACAGCTAGGACGCTTGCAGCTGTGGTACCGCCAGCCCGGTTTACCCCCAGCTTTCCCCCGCGCGTGCGGCTGGAGCCGGGGCACCAGGGGCCACGCGGGAGGTGCGGGCTGCGCTCTGCAAACCCGCTTGCATGTTCCCCGAGGCAGGGGCTGTTTCGGGGATGGCCCCCAGGGACCTCAGCAACAACATCCTCCTCGGGTGTCAGTCGGAGCCGAGGCGGCCGGGCCGGGGGTGGCGAGGGGGGTGCTGCAGCCTGCTACCTGCCCCCGAGCCCGTGCCAGTACCCATGCGGCTGCCTGGAGAGGGGGCTGCAGGGGCACCTGGGGCAAGGGCTGCAGCCAGAAGCGTCCCATGGAAGCCCAAGCGAACACGTGTGCTCGTGTGTGGCGTGCCCGGCACACGCGTGCCGCCCGGTCCCTGGGGCAGGGGCATCATGGCAGAGCGCAGACGTCTGCAGCGCAAGGCCCCGGAGTGACCAGACGGGCTCGAAACCTGGCAGGAGACGCTGAGGCGAGGGCAGGGTGCGTGCAGAGCAGCACTGTCTGCACCGGCTCCCCGCGTGGCCTGCCTGTTTCCCAGCATGCCTTGCTGTGGCTGGCCCTATAAATTGAGCAGTCGGCTTCAGCCCAGCGCCCTTTCTCCGCACTGCTGCCGCCCCTCATCTCCCAAGGGCACGGCCCTGCCCGCGGGAGCGTTCCCCGCAGGTCGGGCGCTCGCACCTGGGCTGCAGAGAGAAATGGCGGAGCCCAGCGGGCCTCCTCCTGCAGGCGCGTGCGAGGTGTGGGCACGCTCGCGTCACGCTGCTTGGTCTGGCCTGTGCTTGGGCGGCCGACGGGACGGCTGGGCCCGGGGCTCAGGGCTCCTCCTGGTGACCGGGGCAGCGATGCCCCCAGGCTTGGGTCTGGGCTGATCCCACTGCCCCTCCAGGTCCGGCCAGCTGTGTGGCAGGCCGGCTGGCCAGCGAGGCCTCACGCATGGTCGTGAAGTGCAGCTCGTCTGTCTCCAAAACCCCTGCGGGAGTCCCGGGAGGGCGTGATGTTAAAGATGCCAAGTCCCAGGACCAGGGTGGCGGGTGCTGGGGACGCGTCCCTGCAGCGCACCCCCAGCGTGTCCGTGCTCACGGACACGTAGCCTCACAGAGCGGTTGTTCGCACATGGAACAGCCTGGCGGGGCAGAGGCACGCTCCTGTCGGCGCTCAAAGCCTTCTCGTTTTCTCCTTCGGTGTCTCAGGGTCAGGAAACCCTGCGGTACTTGTCTGGCTATCAGACAAGTGGTGCGTACCCCTCCCCTGCACGCTCGTGTCTGCGTGGCAGCCCACGTGTGCCGGTGTTGCTGGTAGCTGGGACACGTGGGGAGGCAGGAATCGCTGTTCCCGATGGGGGGTTGCGTCCCAGCTCAGGGGGGCAGCCGGGCCGGTCCTGGGCTAGAGCCAGGGCAGGGGGCCGCACGCCCTTCTGCCCTGCCCTGGTCCGGGGTGTGCACAAGTGGGATCAGGTCTCGGGAGGTTTATTGCACCAGCGGTGAGGAAGTGCCAGGCACTGGCAGCAGCTGGGGTTTGGGGCAGGGTAAAAGTGTTACAAGTCTGATTTGGGGGCTGCGGTGGGGCCTTTTGGGGGCAAATCTGTGTGACCCACCCTGAAATAACAAGCCCCTTCTGGCACGGACAAAGCCCAGGTTCCCATGTGCTGAACCTCGCCCTTCCTCCGCCCCCGGCAGCCCTGCCGGACAGCCGTGCACTGCGGCAGACTCAAGACATGAACTCATTAAGAGGATACCACCCAAAATAAATCTAGAAGGATTAAAGTGGCAGTTCTGCGCTCTTGTGCGAGCGCCGACCCCGCTGCATATTGTATTTGGCTGCGCGTGTGCTAGTTAGGTCACCGAAACCTTAGAGCGCATGAAAGCATTTCACGGGGCTGCGAGTGACACTCGATGTCGGCCTGTTTTTTATACGAGGAACTATTCGGAAAAGCCAAATTCTGCTGTGAGGTTTAAAAGGAGAAATCGGGATAGAGATTTCCACATGAGAGTTTTTGTCATAGCACCGAAAGGAAACCAGTGCAATTTTTGCCAAATTAGAAACAGACTTGAGTATTAGTCTTTACGCTGATAGTACTCGGGTATTAATCCATTAAAGTAATCAAAAGAGCTTAAATAAGAATCTGAAGGCTGCAATATATATGTCAATGAACAAGCTGTAAAACTTCCTGAAAAGGTGATTTCAAAGCCATATTGCCCAAGCTTGGCAAATTGCATATTTAATTATTTTGTCAGTCCCTCTTTCTACTCTAATCTTTTGGTGAAATACCTTTGGACATATGAAATCAGTTAAGATAATTAGGCTATGATGGAATTAGGTGTTACTTGATTTTTAAGAAAGATACCATCCTCTCGCTTGGTATAAAGTGTGTGCAGACCCCAAAAGCTAGACTGTATTGTAATGTTTTCTTTTCTATAAAGATCAAAGGTCTCCAGCCCCTTTCAAGATGTTTGCAGAATTTGTTTCCTAATTATCCCACATTTACTTATTTGTGTGCCGGGACATCCCAGTTAAGTCTTTGATTGTGAAGATGGGACGTCCGGATCAGTGCGCGCTGCAAAAGCCTTGCCTCCCTCTTGCTTTTGTAGTTACCTGGCTGCGCGAGATCCTGCCATTTGGCACAGTGTAAAATGGAGGAGATGAGGTGTTGTGTTTGCTTTGCTTTAACACCCCAATCCTCTACAGCAAAGATTTGCTTTCCCTCAATAAGAGTTTACACCTTCATTAATCCCCCTGTACCAGTTTACATCCTCTTCATAAGCAGCAGTAAATTATTTAGGCTTTGATTTGCCTGGGAGTTGGAATGAAATCTTTATGGTATTTCCATGATGTGGTGCCTGAGGTTCTTCGGGAGAAGTTTCTATAAAAGATTTGAAATTAGAATTTTTTGGCTCACTTCATTGACTTCATTTCCCCCCATCTAGAGAGATGTAAAAGGGGGGCAGGACACACCAGCAATGTGAAAACAGGCTGCAAGGTTTTGCAGTTTCAGTTGTGAAGTTACGAAAATAAATGTGATTAGAATAGCATGAAATCTATAAAATAAAAAGCTGAAACCTTTATAGGGGAAGTCTAATATGAACCATTTTTAAACAATGTGTTTTATTTATTTTTTATACATTTCCTTTCTCGTATTCTTTTGAACTCTTCTGAATCTTCTCATATGCTTCCTAATTACATTTGCCTTATGACTCTTCTATCAGCTTTTCTCCCCCTGTAGCAGTAGGAGTCCTTGTATTTGAAAAATAGACACCACGTCAGGCCTTTGTGAGGGAGTTTTGGAAAAGCGGTCTGCACAATTCAGTCATCACAAATGCTGATGCAAGAAACCGTGGAAGATGGAAATGACTCGGCTAATGGGGAAATGAAATCAGTGACAGCGTTTAAGGGGGTTTTCGGTGACTGGCAGCTCCAGAAACCTGGAAGAGGCCATAAATCCCTTCTCTTTGAAGATGATCATTCCTTCTGTTTGACCTCTTTAAAAAGCTGCTCGCTTCCCATCGGCAGGAAATGCAAGTTGCTCTTTCTGGGCCTTCGCCCCACGCGTGGAAGCAGGATCCCCACGGGAGGAGGCGCTCTGCACCCTGGGCGCTGGCAGGACAGGATCGGGGGGCCAGCAGCTGAGCGCCTGCTCCTGCCTGCCCTCGTCCATCCAGCACGTCGCGAGCCCAGCCAGCCTGCGCAGAGCCCGGCTGGGCCTGGGACCTGCCTCCTGCTCCTGTGCCAGCTCCCGGCGCCAGGCTCGCCGGCTCCTGCGCGGGTGAATGCCAGCGTGCCGCTGCCCGCGGTAGCGACGTCTCTGCCGTCGTTCCTAGGATGGTGTGACCAGAACCACGTCGTCTCGTCTGTCCCTGCTCCTCCGGCCTGCGCACCACGTCCGGACGCTCCTTCACGGGCGCTTCACAAACAGCGATGCATCTGGGTTTCCTTCCATCTTCCACAGAGGAGCCGTCTCCAGGCTTTTAGGTCCTGGTTCAGGAAAGCACTCGAGCATGTGCTGGTCTGTGCAGTTATCCTGTGCAGCGCACGTCCCTGGGCTCCCTCGCACTCAGGGGGGCAGCGACCGGGGCCTGACCATCGCTTTTGTCCAGGCTTTGCCCTGCACTCAAATGCTCTGTTGCTTCACTTCCACCTTCTCATGGTCTAACTCATTTCGAGGGTTGTTTCCTCCAGGCATCCAGCTTCCCTCTCCCTATCTCCTGCCTTGTCGTTGGTCTTGGTGTTTTGTGCAGGCCACTGCTGACGTCCAGTCTCTTCTCCCACCTGTTTATTTGTGCAGCCGGGGCTCCACGCTCAGACAGGTTCACTCTGCTCACTTGGGGAGTTGTTTTCTCCACCGCATGGATGATGATTTCCGAATTATTCGGTGACTAATGATTTGGCTTCTGCTCTCCAGAAGCCCCAGGTCAGTTTGGCGTGTCTGTCCGCTCCTCTGCCGTTCTTCCAGCGTCACGACAGCGGCGTGCTGACCTTCTCCCAGCATTATCCCACATCTTGGCCCCTAGCATCGGCCTTCAGGTCACCACGTGCTTTTCTGCATGCTGAGAGACTTGCGCATGTGTCCAAGTGTCTTCATTCACGAAACGAGGCAGTCCCCGGCGCAGCAAAGACAGGCCCACGGGCCGCTGGGGAGAAGCTCCAGCTGAGAAGCATGTGCCGCTGCACGCGACAAGCTGACATTTCAGGGGCCTTTCTCCTGGGTATTATTCTCAAACCCATCAGCACCATGTATTTGGAGACCAAGTCCCTGCAAGAGTCCAGAGGGCTTCCTACACGCCTTAGAAACCTTTGAAAATGTTACCTGATGTTACCTTAAAGGACACGATCGGGGCCTGCATTCAGCTGCCTTTAGCAGACTGGTGCCCTGTACCAAGTGCGGTCTCGACAGGCTCTGACCAAGGAAGTTTGCGCAGTCTCTGCTTGAAGGAGTTCAGCGCGAGCTGCTCGCAATCCCCAGGCCCCGTCCCGATTCCCTCCGTGACTCCACCCTCGCATCCACACATTGCACAGCCTTGTAAAAACACAAACCTGGGGCAGACTGGATCTTAACTGCCAAGCTTTCAGGAGACTGGTCCCCGAGCACCTGACCTTGCATGGTCAGCTAAGATACAAAAAAAATGAATTTGTAGACTAGCTTTCTTGGAAGGCCAAGGTTAATGTTTACTAGTTAATTCTTTGGAAAACTCTTCCTCTGGAAACACCTCTCTCTCCCTCCTCCCCCATACCTAGAGGATATAATTCTCTGCTTCTTGCATTCCAGTAGCAGTGGATTAAGGAGAGACCAACAAAGGGGCTGGTAGAGCACCAATGAAAGAGTTTGAACAAATGCACATATCATTAATCCTGGTGCTAGGTTGCAATTCTACTGAACGGCAAAGTTTTTATTCCCCTTCATACTACAATGACCAGGATGGCTCTTGTTTTATAGTAAACTTTTGCAACTTTTGCAGAATAGTTCTTCTTTACCTAAATTATTACAGAGCTATACAGCTAACACGCTTTCAAAACTTGAACATTTCAAAGGAAAACCCACCTCCTTTATAATCAGTCATGCATACTGCTAGATAACAGGAATTATTTTAAATGCATTTTTAAATTTACTTCTATTAAATTGAAGTCTTCATTAAAATAGACTAACCGGAGTTATTAGAGCCGGGGTGGATGCAAGCAGTCCGTGGAAACTCTCACAAATTGACACACGTTGCAAAAAGAAAGTAGGAGAAAAATAAAGTTTTTCATGCATCATTTTTTTCGTGCTTCAGGATGTTGTGACTCGGTAATTAGCCAACGCCTTTAGCTGGGTTGATTCTAAGTCTACGTAGCTCAGTGTTAAACTTGCCTCGTATTAGCGTGGTCAGCTGGTCAAATGTCGCTACACAAATCCAGGCGTTTACCTTGTGATTAGGTGCAGCAGATGCCCGCGCAGGTGAGACTCGGTGAGGTTTGTATGCCGGGATAAGAAGAAGCCCGTGGAGGATTAGGGTGTGTTAAGTCTCTCTTCAGACAGGTGCACAAACACTTCCCCCTCGTAGGTGCTACCTGCTCTTTACTGGACATTTATTACAAGTCAATGCAATTTCACAAAGCACCTGCATGCAATAAAAACCTATTACATGTGTGAGGCCTTAAGGAAATTAACGGTTCCTCCCTGGGGATGCATATTTTGTTAAGATGTTTATTACAGACGAAGTGGTCCTGGGGTAAAACATTAACAAGTTGTAGAGTGATAAAAGGAATTTTATCATTTCTCAGTGACATAAATAGGAAGAAACCTTTAACTAAATCTATAAAATTCCTGTTTCCTAATGAATTTGCTTTAACTATTTATTAACTGGATCAGCATATTCAGACCAACATTTGGGTTTTGTGTTTTGGGGGGAGGGGATTGGAAAACCAAAATGAGTCTCGGGCCCTGTCTGCCATCTGAAATCGCCAGCTCTGTCACCCCAGAAAAGAGACTTGGCCTGCACGTCGGAGTGAAACAAGAGCAATCGGTAGTCTCTCGTGAGATTAAAGAAAGCAGAGCTGTAAAAGGCAGCTCGCTCTTCAGATGCTGATTAAGCACCAAGTGCAGCTTCCAAATTCTGTATTAAATTATAACAATAAGACTTAACCCATATATAGCTACATATCGTACAAATTACACGTCTTATTTGGGGGCAATTTATTTTTGGTTAGGATTCCAAGTGCAGATTCTTTTTTTAGCACTGTTTTAACCACGTTTGTCTGTGTGCCATTATTAGAGATGAAAGCACAAGAATACTGGCTTTGGACTAAGAAGGCTGAATCTAATTGAATTATATGAATGTAGTTAAATGTCTACTTCAGAAAGGCTATATTCACTTTCAAGATTAGTTACTTCAAGAGTTAATGGGCTATTTAAACAACGTAGTCCCAGAGCCAAGCACAGGTGGGCTGTGTTAATAACTTTATTTAAGCCGTTTTTTCCCCTTTTGAGAGGCACAAGCCATCCATTAATGCATTCATTAGAGTTTATGGCATAGTTCTGCTTTTCTCCTAATGACACTATCCAGACTCAAACTTGCTCGGCTAATTTAGCCCAGCTGCCCTTTGCCTCTCAGCAACAGGTCTCTTGTTCTCCACTCGGACATGCTCCAGTGTCACCGTGATTAGTTTGGGTCGCACTGCTCTTTTTTGCAATATTGTTTTGGGAGCTCTGCGCATCTGCGCCCGCTTTGCTCTGGCCCCGGCCCCGGCCCCGGCAGGCACG
>NW_017729011.1:26349995-26380039 GCF_001723915.1 Gavialis gangeticus
CGGCTCGCTCTGGGAGACGTGCCGGGGAGCAGGCGCGGCGACAGGCAGGGCCGCGCGCCCTGCAGCCCCACGCCGCCCCGCGCTGCATTCCAATCTGATTGAACAGGGCGGTTTATGACTTTGCTCTGCCCAAACAAGCCAGAAGTTTTAATATCCAGTTCTGCCGGGAAGGTATTTGTAGCAGTTCCTTGCCAGTGCCCTGGCCCTTCGCGCCGCGTTACATCGGAGTCCAAAGATGTTTTCTGCTGATGTCACGACAGTTGTAAAACGCAGCTGAGGACAGACTGGCCCCCTTGTACCGGTAGCTAGAGCGCAGGTGACCTGCGTCTGGTTAGCGAGCAATTCCCCAGGTCCTCATGAATATCACAATGAATCAGAGCGACCAGTGTGTCACGCGGGAGCGGGCCGCCCCGAGCCGCACGCGCAGGTTGCCGGCTCTCTCTCAGCACTGTCAGCTGCTGACATTTGCTGGGCGTATTTTGGCACGTTGCGTCGGATTAGAGTCTGCCGGTCTAACCTTCCTGGGATTAGCAGTTTGGGCAGCTTGCAGCCAGGCTGAAATAGCCTCCCCTGGCTTGTACCTCCAGCAGCTTCTGCGACTGCCGCGGTGCTTCCCGTAGCTGCCTTTCCAGTAGAAGCATCGGCCCCTTTGGCACGTGTGCAGCTGGGCTGAGTCGGACCCGACGTAGCCGACGGTGCAACTGCCTCGCGGGTGAATCCCCGATGGCCCCTGCTGCAAGAGGCCTGGTGCTCCCTGGGGCCTGGCGGCACTCGAGAGAGCAGCACAAGCTGCAGCGCAAGGATGCGGTACCTACGATGGCCGTGTAAAACGTGGCGCTAGCTCTGTTCCCATGAATTATGCAGATAAAGGATTTCCACGGCTCTATCCTGCAAGAGCCTCTATATTTAGAAACCTCCATTTCTGTGGTTAGCACCAGAGGCACGTCCTTTTATTCATCTGTACAGCAGCATGCATACCTCTGGCGTCGTATCAGTAAGAGGAATAGCGTTTCCCTCGATTGTGGGCCCGACAACCCTGCAGGGCAGGTGTTGTCCAGCAACACGGCGAGGAAGCTTGGCATCCCAGTGGGCCAGCCCCCGAGCCCGCCATGCTGGCCGGGGCCGCCGGCAGCACTCGGAGGGCGGCCGTGTCTCCGAACTATCGTTGCGCCCTTGAGCCCGGCGTCTGGCAACAGCGGGGCCTTGCCAGGCAGGGCCGTTCCCTCAGCCACGCGAGTCGTTTGCGCTCCCGCATCCCCTTGTTCTGGGGGTCTCTCCTGGCAGAGCTGCGCGGGCAGCTGGCCGCAGCGGTGGGCCGTGCCCTGCGGCCCTCGGCCCAGCTGGACACATGTCATTCAGCAGGCAGGCTGCTCCAGCGGGCCCGCGCCCAAGATGCCGTCTCCTGCTGACCTTTTCTAGGGTCACATTCACAGCAGCCAAGAGCGCAACCCCACCTGCGTGGGCCAGGAGACCCTCAGTCCAGCCAGGTCGGCCGGTGCCTGCGTCGCTGCAGCCCCTTGGCTGCAGGGAGCCCGTCACTGCACCGTCGGTTGAGCCTACAGGAGAGCATGCCGGTGGGGTGAGGGCCGCGGTCGCCTTGAGCCCGGTGCCACGCGCATGCCAGCCGGGTTGACTTCCATGCCTTGCTCCTTGTTCCCCTGGGTGCGGGTGCATGCTGGAGGGAGACAGCCTCTCGCTGCATTTTTGCGCCCAGTCCATTCATAGAAATCGGGAACGTGCCCCGTCCTGCAACCATCCTACAAATCGTGCCCTGATTCCTGCCATGATGGACGCTGGCAACACACGTCTTCCAGCGCATGAGAGGGTTTCTTCTGGGGCTATAAAGGCAATGGAGGGAGGAGGAGAAAGGCAGTGCTTGAGCATGCATAAATCTCCCCAACTCCCGCTCATCTGTCACAACCTGCCGGAGAAGGAGGTTTTACCCAAGACCCGGTGAATGAAGCATTTTGCACACATCGTCATTTTGGAGCAGTCTTCATTTGTCTTTGATTTATTGTGATTTTGCTGCCGCTGCTGGAAAGTCGCCCCATGCAGCGTGCAATGAGTGTGCAGTCACTTGTATGTGGCACCCGGAAACCGTGTCCCTGGGACCGCGGGCCCTGGGAAGGGGCAGAGCAGCCTCGGCGCATCACCTGCAGCTTCTCTGTCCCCTTCCAGCTCCGGCAGGGTTGCGGATCCGGCCATTGCCACTAACGACTCGTGCTGGTTACGGGACGTGGAGGGACGTGCCCAGGCGGTGCTCTGCAGGTCACGTGTGCCTGGCACGCCGAGGCAGTGCGGGGCAAGACCTGCAAGGCTGGCAAGGGCAGAGTCAAGGCCTCTCTGGGCTTGGCCGTCCTCACCCCTCTCGTGCGGGGGTGAAGGTGACCCCGCAGCTTGGGGGGTTTGATCAGGAAAGGCAGCAGCGCAGAGACGGGGACGTGCTGAGGCCTGGGCGGGGGCGGCCAGGCCTGGCTTGCGTGGCCCGTGCGGACAGGGCGCGCCACGTCCCCCCCGAGCGCGCAGCAGCCTCTGCGTTGGAAGGCGGAGGTAAAAAAGGGGCATCGGGCAGTCTCCCCCGTCGTGCTCGCTGGGCACCGCGGCACGCTCTCACCCTGGCCCAGGCCCAGGCAGCGCGCTGTGCTGCCCCGGTGCTGGGGCCCAGGGAGCCTCGCCCCTGCCCTGCAGCATGGGATCCCGTGGGCCCCGAGCTGCCGTCTCTGCCCCGGTGACTCCCGCTGCGCGGCGCACGTGCCGCTGGGCCCGAGGGCTGACGGACACGGCCAGCTCCCCGCGCGCCTCTGCCAGGGGTCAGTGCCGGCGCCCTCGTCCCGGAGGGGGATACCGCGTCCTCTTCAAGCTGCTGTGAACAGCTCCACGTAGTCCAGAGCTCAGAGATGGTTTTCCCCTTGCAAAGCTGTGGTGTGAGCTGCGTTACAGCTCGGAGGGGCCAGCCGGACGCTGGGAGCGCAGACTCCCATCCCGGGGGCCGTTTGGCTGAAAGCAATTGCGCTACAAATCAGCGGCTGTCGCGCTGCCCGGCGAGCCGGCTCGGCTGGGACCCCGGGGCGCCGGCCCCGCTCCCAGACACGAGAGACCGGGGGCGACTTCCCAGCCGAGCGGGGTCGTCCTCAGAAGAGAGCGGAGCTGCAGGGCGAGGGCGAGAGGCCTGGTGCCACGGCCTGCTCCGGCCCTGCTCAGCGATGCCCTCAGTGGCTGGGCCCCAGGCGCCGCCAGAGCAGACGGACCCAAGGGGGCCCTCGGGGACCGACTGCCCGCCCGCGACCGGCAGACTCCTCCGCCGAGCTGCTCGCGGTGACGCGGAGCGGAGCCGGGCACCAGGACGCGGGGGCCTGCTCCTGCCTCGCCCGTGACAGACGGTGGCAGGTCGCAGCGTCGCTCTCCCCCACGGCTGACAGCTTGCTGCTGCGTGTCCCCGGTCGGTGCGCGGGCTGGGGCGCGTGTGGTATGTCGAGGCAGGCCGAACGCGGCGCCCCTTCCCCTGGGCAGGGGTTGCGCTGCTGCCCGCCTGCCTGGGCGCCGCGGCGGTGGCATCGCTGTGCAGAGCTCGGGTTGGCTTCCAGCAGCCCGGCGGACTCGGGGTGTGCAGGGCCCGGCAGGGGCGAGGGGGCTCCCGGCAGCGAGGAGTGGGGCTGGAGGGGGTCGCTGCAGCAGGACTCCCCGGGCCTCGGCGCACGCGACCTGCCTCTGGCCCCGCACCGCTGCAGAGGGGGACGTGCTGGGAGGACGGGGCCACGGGGAGGTGACAGGCCGTGGCCGTGAGGGAGCAGATGGTGCTGCGCGAGAGCCCCCCCGTGCTCCCCAGGGGCCTTCTCCAGCCCGGCTGACGGGTGGCTCGGGGCCGGCAGCCCACAGCCCGCTCGGCCCTGGCGCCTCTGCCTGCGTTGCAGAGCAGTGTCAAGCCATAGCCAAGAGCACGGGGGTCTCCGGGGCGGAGGTGAAATGAATGCTGGTGGGAGCCGCAGCAAAATTAGCCCAGGGGGCAAGCAGAGAAACAAAATGAACGCCATCGATAAAGCGCGCTCCGTCCCCGCTCCCGGCGGTGTGCGGCCCCGGCACCAGCGAGGGCAGAGCTGGCCCCAGCCGTGCTCCGGTCCCTGGCCCGCGAGGGGGGACGCTGCACGTCCGGCCGTGGCACGCTGGGCGCAGGGAAGGGCGGCCGTTCCCCCGGCCCTTGGGCCGTCACTTGAGCACTAGCTGCCAGGAGGCTTCAGGATCCGTCCCTACGCTGACCTGAGTGACACGTGGGGACCAAGTGCCCGCAGACATGTGCCCTCCTCCAGCGTGGGGCCACGTGCCGCTGAGGCATTGCACGCCTGGCCCCAGCTCGGGGCTGCATGGTCGTGCACAGGACCCCTGCGTCCCACGTGTGACTTGTCCCTAAAAGCCATCACCTTCGTTGCGGGTTTTAAAGGCCTGTGTGACCTCTTTGCTGCGTCCCAGGGCCTGGCATCGTCCGTGCTGTGCGTTAGGGCTCCTGAGCCGGCTGCCTTTCCGCTTCACGCCCACGACTGCACACGCATTTCCCCCCGGTGCTTTTGCACGTGGTGGTAGCTGCTGCAGGGACCGGAGGCACCGTAACCGTCCCGTAACCCAGACGCGGTCCGTGGTCTGAGAAGTGTTTGCGCTGCCGTGGCTCTGCTGCCGCTCTCCGTGGCGCTCTGGAGAGAGCTCGTTTTTCCTTAGGGACAAGAGACTTACGAGGTACAGACGAGCGCCCCAGAGAAGGTTCATAAATCGCCGGGGATTAGCGGCAGCGATGGGCGTATGTGCTGGGCGCAGCGCGGGACAGGCAGGCCCTGCTCAGTGTTCGTCACAGGTCAGAAACACGAGCCCCTTGACAGGCGCCATGTAGGTCTTCACTTCCAAATTCACCCATCTGAGAAACATCTGTGCGCTCAGGCTGGCAAATCTCAAGGCCTGCTCTGCCAGGCGCGCCGCTCCTCTGCACAGCTCGGCGATGCGCGCGGCGCAGCCCTCGCTGCAGAGCACGAGGCGCCGGAGCAGCGCTGCAGCACAACGGCGGAGGTGCAGCAGGAGTTTGTGAAGGGCAGATTCATGGGATGATCAAACAGCACCCGTGCCTTTACAGACAGGGCTCAGTAGGTGCTCGGAGCAGCTGTGAATATCAGCGGGGAGGGGGAAGCAGATTAAAGGCGCAGAGTTGAAAGGTCTGCGTCTTGCTCGAGGAGACGGGCCTGCAGTGCTCTCCCTGCTCTTACACAACAGGGTAGGCCGCTCGCGTCTCCGCAGCGAGCGCATCGACGGCGAGTCGCAGGGCGCAGGGGAAGGCGCTCGTGTCACCGCCAGACCACGGCGGGCCTCGCACTCGCGCCCGGCGGTGCAGGTGTTTAACGAGCCCCTGCCTGGCTGGGGGCAGCTCCAGCCGTGCTGGGCTCTGGGGCTCGGGGAAGGAGCACGCGTCGGGTCACAGCTCTGCTCGCGTGGCCCGGGCGGCCAGGACTCGGCCCAGGAGATCTCCCGACCCGGGCCCTTCCCTGCAAGCAGGGTTGTTTTTCACTTTACAAAGCAGGGTGAAGGGGAGGAGAGGAGAGGAGCGCACCGCTCGACCGGGGGCAAACGCTGGCTCTCGCGGCGCGCTCTGCGCTGGCCAGGGCGCGCGTCTTGAAACGTGCGAGCGGACGGGGAAGCCCGGTGCTCTGCGTGGGAAGGGCAGCCAGGGCCCAGCCTTCCCCACGCTCCGGGGGCACAAGAATACAGTTGTAAACCCCTCCCCGAGCACAGTGCCCCCGGCCCCGTCACAGCTGCGCCGAGCAGTGCACGGGGTGTCGATGAAGGCGGGCGAAGGCAGCCCGTGACCTCGCCCCGGCGGGCTCTGGGGCCTGCGGCGGGTGCGGAGCAGCCCAGGCCCGGCGGCTCGGCCTGCTTTGCCGTTGCAGGATGGACGGGGAGGGGTCCCCGGCTGCGAGCAGGGGCGCCGGAGCCGGAGCCGGAGCCGCACGGGGCTGCGGGGCCATCTGCTGGGAGCCGGCGGCCACTGCGCCGCAGCCGGGCACGCGGCGCCCTCGGGGATCGCAGACGGCTCTCGTGGCCCCTCCACGAGTGCACGTGCCCGCTCCTTCGGCCTCTCCTCGGGCCACTTGCCCGCCAGGCCATTGCTCATCTCGGTTGCGGCCTCCGGACCCTCTCCGACTTCTCCGCGGCCTTTTGGGAATGCGGAGCCAGACCTGCCCGCGGTCTGCAGAGAGGCGCCGTCACCTCCCGCGTCCTGCACCGGACACTTCTGCTGGTGCAGCCCAAGGCCGCGCTGGCCTTGCATGTGTGATCACCCAGGGCTGCCGTCCCGTCCCGCCGGGCTCGCCCCTTTTGCAGCTGTATTTGGATTATTCTTCCCGAATGGCAGCACCTGGCGTGTGTCCGCAACCCTGTTGCTCCAGCCCAGCTTTCCAGTCGGCCAAGATGGGTCGGACTTGCACTCACATCCTCCAACCTGTTCACAGTCCCTCCCAATTTTGTATCTGCCGAAGGTTTCTACGCCAGCATCCAAATCATTAATAACCACGTAGAGCAGCGCCGGGCCCAGGACAGACCTGTGTGCACGCCACTTGAAACCACTTGCCGTCGTGACATGGATCCACTGATAATCGCCCTTGGCTCATGGCTACAAAGCCAGCGGTCTGTCTGCCCAGAGTAGTTTTCTCCAGCCAGGTTTCTCCAGTTTGCCACAAAACCGGCTTGGCCGGCCCCAGTCTGGAAGCTGACCTGCACATGCTAAGTCCATGGCCAGGCCAGACCCTGCTCTGGTCTCGGCCGCATCACGTTGACGTTTCCATAGCGCTCCCGAGGGCGTGCGGGACGGAGAGGCTGCCTGTGCCCAGAGCGAGGTCAGCGCAGACCCAGTCGCCTCTCGCTTTTCTGCCCGATCTGATGACGGGCGGTGGGAGACTCTTGCGACAGCTCCCTTCCACTTCTGTTTTCACTCCCCGGGACTGCTCCTCCCGCATCATCAGCACAGAGCATGAACCGCGTTGCAAGCCAGGCAGAAGGCAGGGCAGATTTGCACCTTATAGTCTGACTAAATCAGGGATGCATGCGCTTTTGCGAGCAGCAGCTCACTTCGTCAGGTCAGCAGCGACAAAGCGAGCCACCGCTTGAGGAAGCTTGTGCCCCTCTGGGGTTTGCGGGTAACATGGGCCCGTCTCCACCAGGGAAACTGCCCCTGCCTGGCGTTGACATCAGGGCCAGAGCCTCTGGGTTTTCCACATGCGGCCTGCAGCGGAGACATGGGAGCTGCTTTCTTTCATTTAGAAAGAAGCTTTAAAGGAGTATTGATCGCCTCCGGGCTGCCCCGGCGCTTTCCACGCGTGCAGGCAGAAGAATACTGACGGGATGTGCGTAGACACCCCTGTCCCCTCGGGCTGGAGACCTTTCATAGGAAATTATTGTTCACAGACAGATGCAAGCAGAGCCCTGCTGCTTTTTTGTGCTGAGTGCAAGGAAAAAAACGTCATAGCTGCTCAGGTGTGTTAGTGCCCTTACCGTGGTCTTGGGCTCTGTCTCGGGGGGGCATTCGCAAAAAAACCCAAAGACTGGGGAAAGCTAATTGGAAAAAAGAAAATGTCCACAGCAAACGCCCCCAGCGGGGTAGTTGCCTGTCCTCTTCTGCCGAAGGTGAAGACAAAACCCGCCGGCGTGCTGCAATGGAGGGCGCTGGGTTCCCGCAGGCCGGTGGCCGCATGGTGAGCCTGGGGAAGGGCGCTGGTTTCTTTGGGGGTTGCTCGAGTCTGCCAGCCCCCGAGCCAGCCCGGTCCAATGTGCCCGGGGGGGCAGCGCGCGGCCCAGTCCCTGTCCTCGCCCGCCGGCTGTGGGAGCCTCGCGCTGCCTAACACGGAGGGAAACCTCACCTAATCTCCTCCACCACATCTGTGCAACTACGGGATGGTCTTTTTTTGCCTCCTGCCAACAAGGAAGGCAGTGTGTTTTCTTAACATTTGAGGGCATGATTTATAAACAACCATTAATGCTCCTTTTAACCTCTTCTTTTCAATGTTTAAATTTCAAATTTTTTGCATGCAAACTCTTTAAATCAGTTCAATATGCTCTGATGGGCTTGGCAAGAATTCAGCTTGAATTGCTTCCAAATGGAAACATTTGTAATACAAAATAATCACTTCAATAGTTTTAATTGACTCTCCATTGTGCATATAGCTTTAAATAACTGAAGTGTGTCCAGTGCCTATAGATGCTTCGATTTAGTGGTGATGTGGGGTTATGGGCGTAGGTCGGGCAGCTTCCAAGTGCAGGAGTTGTGCGCGGGGTGTGTCACGAGGGGCTTGCTTTGCATTTAATTGGGGGGCTTGGAAAGCTGTGCAAGCCTCCCGGAGTGATGGGATAACCACGGGGAGCCAGCTGGCAATCCTGGTGCAAGTTTTGCCAGACCCTGGACTGCTGTCAGTGGAAGCCAGCCACAACCCCCTGGTTTGCCCATCCTCGCTCTGGGCTGGGAAACTGGTGTTACCTGGATGCTCAAAACCAAACCTGCGGGCTCCGGCCTGGGGGATCAGAAGCGCGCAGACAACAACAACCAGCTCCCAGGCCGGGCGGAGGGGACAGGCTGAAAAACGACCATTCGGCGGCATTCGAAAAGTCTGCATCCAGGCGGGAGTGCTGGCTCCAGGGGGGGCCTGTGTGGCCTCGTGCGGGAGAGCGGCCCTCCCTGCGGCCTGCGAGAGACCTGCCCCCGCGCTGCCACCGTGGCGCGTGCCCCCGCGGCCCCGCGGTCGCTTGCCCAGCCGCCTCATCGTGCCAGGCCGGGAAGTTAGCCTTTGAGAAAAGCGTGTGTTCATTTTGAAAGGGCCGGAGAATTCCCACGTCCTTTCGGGCCCTTTTGTTCAGTGGTTTTCTCTTTTTCCCCACTTAAATAGTGTGGGGAGAGGTAAAATGGGTGGTGACCACGACGGGGAAAGGGCATCCGTGCTTCTTGACTGTTTCACCTTGCAGAGACGCGTGCTAAGATTTGGGCTTGGCTTGGGGGCTGTTTGATTGATCGATCAATCAATTGATTGACTGACTGATTATTTTTGGTAATGCGGGAAAATCAAAGTGAGAGGAACTGGGACAGTCTGTCACTTCGAGAAACCCTCCCCTGACACGCATTTGGGGAGAAAAGGGGAGGGGAGATTGAAATAAAAGAGAGGCATCTCTTAAAAAAACAAACCCAAACAAGCTTAAAACAACGGGGTCATTATTGTTTTGTTCCGCTGAGAAATATTTTTAAAATTTCAACTTAATTATAATTCAGTTTGCCATTAAACACTCCAGCAACACCATTTCTTCTCTTTTATTTCTTTTCCTAACAGTTAAGACACAACCTGGGGGACAAAGCGGGGCTGGAAGGCGCGGTGAAGCCGGGGCTGAGCCGGGGGGATTTAGCACGAGCGCAGACTCGTGAGGACGTGGTGAGCTCCCTCTTCCCCCAGGCAGCGCAGGGCTCGGCGGGCAGGACTTTCCGGCCCCAGCTGCGTGCAAGGTCAGAGCAGATGATTGCACTGCAGACCGGCCTCACAATCTGCTAACCTGGGTTTGCTTCTCCCCCTTCCCCTCCGCCCTCGTGTGCGTTGGGTTTCTGGACCCGCTGGCTGGAGCAAACTTGGGCGTTCGCCGTCCTTACGGAGAGGAGCCCTTTTGCCTGGCGCTGCGATGGCCTCCCTGCCCAGGCAGGGCTGCAGCTGTGGGCAGTGACAGGTGGACTCGGGCAGAACAGATGTGCGAATGCCGATGAAAATACCCGTTTCCAAATATGCATCCTCGCCGAGCAGAGATCGGTAGGGTCAGCGGCCCTAATGACGGAGCAGCCGCACAGCAAAGCATGGGCAGAAGGGCTGCGAGCCGTCGTTTGGGCAACAACGACCTTCTGTCCTTGTTCCCGTGGGGCCGGCCAGGCCCCGCGCGCCCTCGGCTGCACCTGGACCCGTAGCACCTGTCACTCGTTTGGAGCCAAGACCTCCAAACTGCTTGGTCTTAAATATTCACGACTGACAGAAATGACCTCGGCCAGCCCCTGCACTGCCGAACTGGAGCTAATGCATGTTAAACATGCAGTTAGGTCATTTCCTTAGACAGTCTGCATCTCCTGTGGAGGAAATGTTGCAGCACTGCATGCCCCTTCCCGCAACGTGCCTCAGGCTCCTTACAATGACGTTTTTGGGAGTTGGATGTGCCACACCAATCGTAATAAAAACCTGCTGAAGCTCTGGCCGTCCACACGTCCCCACTGCCAGGGAGAAGTGACTCGCTGTCACTCGTCAGGACAGAGGTGCACAGTTCCCGCTGCGCTACCACTGGAGGAGGGGGGTGTTGGATACGGGCGACACCGGGGCTATCGTTCGCACATACAGCCGTCCCGCGGGCATCTCTGTGCCCTGCCCTCTGCAAAACCAAACGACTGTTTGCTGGCAAATCTGCATCGGCCTCTTACGTGGTAGCAACAGGCGTGAATGCAGTGCTCACCTTCGCACGTGCCCGCACACACGTGCTTTCCATCGCTCCCGTCTGGCTGGGGCCCTCGAGCCGCGCCATGGGGGAGCGCCCTGCTGAGGCCGCCGGTGCTCGGAGGGCTCTCGTGTTGGCCGTTTCCTTGCACGTGGGGTAGCAAGGCCCTGTTCTGGGCACACTTCTGGGCCTGGGGCTGGTCCGTGTGGCACTGCTAACTTGCGACAGCGGGCGTTCAGCTGGAAGCCCCAGCTCCGGGAGTCCCGTGAATGCACCAGGCTGTCGCACTCCTCCATTTAAACCAGAAGCAACCGCGTCCCGCTCCTCGCAGCAGAGCCGCGCTCTAGAGACGCGCTGCAGGAGCTGCAGCCCAGCTCGGGCCCGAGCGCAAACGGGCAGGACCCGCGTGGGGCCGCTGTGAGCCAACCCAGCTCCCGCTCCTTGGCTGCTCTCCCCACGCCTGCCTGGCGGGCATTTTTGTAACACGAGGGGCCGGTGGCCTTGCTCTGTGGCAGGGCCTGTGCTGAGCGAGGCGAGGGCTGAGCAGCAGAGAAGGAGCCTGGGTGGGAAACGCGGCCGGACGGTGGACTCTGCGGGGGAACCGCTCGCCGAGCACGTAGCACCAGCGCTGCCCTGGGGCTGGGCTGGACCAGCGTGCACCGGGGGAGCTGCCGGCACGACCGGCCCGTCCCACGTCCCGAGCCGCGCACGGGCCTTGCAGCGGGGCGCGCCGCGGGAGTCGGTCTGCGTTGCTGGGTCCCGTCTGGCAGTGGAAAGCCCCCAGCCGGCCGCTGGAGAACTGACCAGTGCCTCGTGGCTTGGGTTAAAGGGATTGTTTTGTAAAGAAATGTTTCATGTTCCCACCCAAATCAAGTCCAAATCCATGAGTCAGTCCAGAGCCGTAAGTGGCCCTACAACCAGCAACCATCCTCCACCCCACATGGGGCTTCAGATATTTCCAACGTCTTTTGGGGGGCATCCTACATGCAGGTCCAAGCCAGGAGGGTTGGGGTTCAGAGGCCCCCAAGTTTTGCTCGCCCTCAGCCATACGGCTGCAGCGGCGAGCTGGGGAGGGGCCTCCATCTCCATAAAGTGGGCTCTAAGCCCCAACACCTTGGCGGATACTAAACCAGGCCAGAAGAACAGTTGTCCCCTGGGCTCTTAAGGAAAATTGCCTTCATGGACCCAGCTACACAGTGTTTCTCCTGCCAGGCTCGGTTAAAGGACTGCATGCTCGATGCTTGCAAAGGCACCAGCCGGCTGGTGCGAAGCGGGGCCCAGCGCCTCGCGGAGCAGACAGCCGGGGAGTTGCCCGCAGCCCTTCTTGCTTTTTAATGCTCCTAAAACTGGAGGGGGAGAGGGAGAAGGGTTTCAGGTTGGGATTTGGGGGAAGGACGTGTTGTCATCCTCTTGGTGCCTCCTGCCACACGGACGGCATCGCCTTCTCTGGGAAGGGAGCCAGGCGTAGCAGGGCTGGCAGGAGCCGATGGCCTTGCCCCCCATCCCCGCGCCGAAGGATGCTGCTCTGCTCCCAAACGGGAACTTGGCGTCCAGGCTCGCCCGCCAGGCCGGCCGGTCTCGCTGCTGGAGACTCCCGGTGGCTTCAGTGAGCTGCCACGTGGAGAAACACGCGCGTCCCCTCACCCCCCTGCCAACCCGCCTGGCAAGAAACCCACGGGGAAGCGTCGTGGCCGGACGCTCCCGACTCTTCCTGCTCCCGCCCAGCGCAGCTCGCCCTTCCCTGGCCGGTGCCAAGGAGCCTGGAAACAGAGCGGCTGGGCCAGCCTCGAAAGAGGCTTCACAGCCCCCGCGGCTGTCAGACCAGCAGCCCCAGCACAGGCGTGGCAGGCCCCGGCGCGTGCCAGCCTGTCCCCTGCAACCTCGATGCCAGCGGCTACTTTGGCCCAGGTCAGCTGAGCATTCGGGGCCAATTGCCCTTGCAAAGGGGGAGACGGCCCGCTAGCAGCAGGGATGCCCTGGCCTGCGGCGGGGATGCATGGGGAAACCATGCGTGTGGGCAGCGCAGCGAGCTGCTCAGGCCACCCGAGCCCCCGCGCTGCTGGCTCGGAGGAGCCCAGTGCAGCCGCGCACCTCGCAGAGCAGGGCCGGAGGAGGAGGGCAGCAGGGATTTCCAGGGAGCGTAAGGCTGGCACCTTGGCAGGCCTTGCCGTGAGGCGGGCGCAGCGCAAAGGGCTCAGCCTCGCGCTCTGCTTCCCCCCTGCCACAAGGCTCCGGAGCTGCACCCCCCGGCTCCGGCTCTGTCCTGAGCACTGCCCGGGCACGTGTGGCTCACCGCATGTCCTGCGCCTTTCCTGCCGTCCTCAGGCTGCGGCCTGGCTGCAGCGTCCAGGAGGTCAGGGCGGCTCAGGCCCGGGCGGACGTGGCTGCGCTGAGGCCTGGCACTTTGCTGTTGCGGTGCTTGGCGGGAGGGAGGGACGAGCGGTGGCCCCCGGGTGGGAAGGGACACGGCACTCGGGCAGGAGCCCCTCAGCCGCTCGCACCCTCTCCAGGCGGCACTGCCCGGTGCGCGACGTCCAGCCCTGCGCTGCCGGCACGGGGGCCTCTTCTCACCACTCTGGGCAGGCGTGAGTGGACTTGGCCATGAGCAGCGAGGAGGTAGCTCAGGGTGTCCCCCCTTCCCGACCACTGCGTCGCCTGCACCCCCTTCCTGTGAGCCGAGCCGAGCCGAGCCGAGCCGCGCTGCACAGAGGGAGGGATATCCTGGGCAGGGTGTGGGGCTGTCAGTGTAGACGGATCCCTGGGGAAACTGGTTTTGTGATACTTTTCCAGCCTGGCCAGACTAGGAAGTCTGGGCTGAAGCCTGCCAGGAAGCCACGCTTGCCCCAGGAGCTGCAGCCTGGGCCCTGAGCCCGAGGCCAGGTCGCGGGGCGCTGCTCCAGCCCACGCGGACCATCCCCTCCTGGGCCGCACGTGGCTGCGGTGCGAGCTCAGGGCGAGCAGTGACTCGCACGGGCACGTTTCAGAGAGCAGGGCCCTGCCAGCTAACGCCAGCTCTGGGACACGGGAGCACTTTAAAACAGTCGAATCATAAAGCAAAATAATTAAACCTTCGATTTGGCTGCTAAATGCTTCCTCTGCTGCCCTGGCCGTCCCGCAGCACCTTTCCTCCCGAGTACGCATCCTAAAAGTGGTGTGACTTCTCCTCCGCAAGGGTGGTGGCAGCCGCGGGCGCATCATGCTCGTCCCTGTCACTGTTGGTGCAGGTGTGCGACGCCTTGGACGTGCACGCCCAGCCCGGGTCCCTGGGCAGTCACCGGGCTCCCTGTGTGTTTTGAACCTACCGCTTCAGGTATTTTTCTGCTGTGCTTGGGCTTGGCCAAGACGTTTGCCCGTCATCCCCAGCACCCACTTCAAGCCAGAGCGAGGTTACTAATGCTTTCTAATATTTTTTTATTAACCACCTCCACCTTTTCGTAATTTAAAGCACCTGTCTATTTAAATTCTCCTTCTGACCTACTAAATAACCTGGCCTGATACATACAATGAGACTAATGGCTTTTGGATGGTGTTGTTGAAAACTGGCTCATGAAAAATGGGTTGAGTGAACCGCGCGGCAGGAAATCCTTTTCATGCCCACTGGAAAACCGAGCTGGGACGCCTCTCCGGGTCGACACGCGGGGCTGAATTCTCAAGCAATTATCACTCACTTTGCACTTAAAAAATGAGGGCCGACTTGTGACGTGTCAGCGGCGCCGGGGTCACCGCGGACCCTTCCTTGGCACTTGGTGGAGAGCGCTGGGGGTTTGCACGCCACGGGTGCCCCAGAGGCCGACACGCTTGTGGGGAATGGCTTTCCACTGCTCTGCGCCTCACTTGCTCCTGCTCTTACACAAACACAAGGCTCCGTTTGTTCGGGGCTGAATGCTGGATTTCTCCAGCCTGAGCTAACGCAGCGTTGCATTTTTGCCTTAATTGTCACTGTGCCTCCCCTGAGCCTGAACACACGAGCCTGGAAAGGCAACGGGAGGGACTCAGTGTGGGGGGAGCAAGTTGACCTTGCTGCGGGCTGGCAGCACGCCCCGTGCGGGCAGCTTTGGCACGTGGCCGGGGTGCATGGCCCGGGCCTGGCCTTGCCGCGGGCAGGTGGGATCCTGCCCTGGGGAGCGGAGCCTGGAGCTGCTGGGTCTGCAGGATGGGAGAACAAGCTGAGCAGCTGGAAACGGTGCACGAGGGGTCCCGTGGCCCACGTGCCGGCTCACCCGGCAGGATAGTGTGGCCGACGGGTGCAGCCTGTCCCCGTAGCTGATCGTCGCCCCTTTCCACAAGCAGCACCTCCATTAGAGGTAGCGTGAGGCCGGCGTGCAGGGGAGCGTGGGCAGCGCGCCGTCTAGCACGGCCCCGGGGCTCCTGGGGTGCCGCAACAGTGCGAGGAGACGAGGGATGTGAGAAGACTGCCTTCCCCCGCCCCACGGCCAGGCCTCTCTGCAAGGAGGCGAGCCCTGCCACAGAACAGACCGGCTTTCGAAATGGGGTGCCGCTGTGTTGGCAGGCGTGATGGAGGGGCCGCGAGCTAAAAGGGTCGAGAGCTGCTGGCAGGAGCAGGTCTCCGGGAAGCTAATGCTTGATACCAACCACGCGAAAGAAATGCCCTGTTCACAGGCAGGGTGAGGCCAGCGGGCAGCCTGGGGCAGGGGCCGAGCTCGACCGCTGGCTGCCTGAAGGCCCAAGCCCCAGACCGGAGGGCCGGCTCCGGGCAGGAGGTGCTTGGGCAGGTCCAGGCACCTCCAGAGCCAATGTCCACGACCCGCTGTCCATCTCCTCTGGGGCTTTGCACGTGGCCAGCGGCTCTAAGTGGCCGTGGATGCTGGGGAAGATGAGGGGTTTCTGTCCTGCGATCCCCAGCGAAGACAGGGTCTGGCAGGACACGGCGAGTGTCCGTGTGGTGCCCGGGGTGCTGCCGGGCCGGCAGGGGCCTGCGTGCTCGCAGCGGCAAAAAGGAGGAACAAGCAGCTGCAAAACAGTGTTCTTGGAAAAGCCACCTCTTCTGATCGGCACTGCGCCGCGAGCGCCTGCACGCTGGCAAGGCCCATCGTGTCACCCAAAGGGAGTGAGGAGAGGGCGGCTCGAGAGCCAGGTGAGGATGCCCGCCAAGTACTGGGGGCCGCTGAGAAGAAAGGCAGCTAGTAGCAAAGCAAAATGACTGACACCACTTAAAAGGGCAAGAGAAGCGAAATGGCTAGACACATCCTACTCCAAATAGGAAACACATGGGAAGCGTCGATCAGGGAACGCTGGCAAGCAGATGAGGGCTCTGAAAAAGGGGGGAAAAAAGAGGAAACAGAAAACAAGATGGGAAGATAAAATTTCAAAGCAAGCATTAAAGGGGTAGCAGCTCCAGCTAATAGGAAGGCCACTAGTGCTCTGACAGGCCGTGCTCAGAGAGGATCTGATGATCATTAACATCCTGATAAACTCATCATCAGACAGTTCAGTCCTGCCCATTGCAATTTCTCCCCCGGGGCCAGAAATTGTTTCATAAAGTTAGTAAAGGCAAGTGGATCCTTAAAACTACACCGACAAACCTCCCTCATTATTTAGACGTCTAAATAACAAATGCTTGGAATTTAATAACGGGCTGGTCATTAAAGCAGCTACCGGAGTGACAGCTGCAGCAAACAGATCTGCAGCTGTTTGCACCCGCGGCCCGCTCGGTTTGCCCTGGTCCGAGCCAGCACAGCCCGCGCGCACTGACGTGTTGCAGCGCCCGGTGAAGCCCTGGCCTGGGTTTGGCAGCTCCCGTGCCCACCGCGTGCCCCGGAGGAGCCCCGTGCCGACGGGCCCGTTCCCCTGGGGTGCGCCGGGGAAGCGGCTGACCTTGGCGCACGGCACTGGCCTCCATGCCGCCATGCACGCCGTCGGCTGTGCGTCCTAGGGGCTGGCAGCGCACGTGCGACCGGGGTGGACCCCGCAGCCCCGGAGGACTGCGTGCCCACGTGCGAGGCCAGGAGGGCGCTGGGGTGATGGGAGCTGAGCCCGGGGGCCGGCATGATGCCATTATCGATGCCTTCCCTGTGCCGAGCAGGGAAGGCCCAGGAGCAGCAGCAGCATCTGGGCATCCTCCTGCTTCTCTGCATCCCCCTTCCTGCCTGGCGGGACCAGCGGCCCCTTGGCCCCTTGCCCCCTCAGTCCAGCTTGGATCTGCTCCGGGAGCTCGGGCTGGGCTTCTGGGCGCATCCGGGCTCCCTCCTCCTCCAGATCCCAGGAGAGAGGCCCCAGGCGAGGGGCTGGCGCGCTTGCCACGCGGCTGGCAGCGGGAGCCCTGCCCTTGCCACGGAGCCTGGGCCGCTGGGTCTCGGGTTCGTGCTGCGCTGGGCCGTGCTCTGCCTTTGGCCGCGGGCACTGCAGTGTCGGGAAGGGATGGGTCAGGAGCCCGATCCCCACGGCACACACCAGCACGCGTCGTGCAAGGCCGTGCAGGCACGAGGGGGTGCCAGGCACCGTGGTGAGAGGGACACGTCTGTCCCACGGGTACTCAGAGGCTGATGTGGGCCTACATCAGCGTGGGGTCCGGTCCCTTTGGACGGACGCCTGCGTGCACCACGGGCATCTCCGTGGAGGGTTGCCAGGGCCCACAGGTGAGCGAGGGGAGACCCGAGCTCCACACCCGTGACCACCCCGTCTGTCTGCCCTCGCCGCAGGGACCGGGCTGGCCCGTGAGCCTCGCGGCTGCGCTGCGCTGCACTGCGCTGCGCTGCGCCGCTTGCTCGAGCAGCACCCGGGGCGCCGGACGCTCCGCGAGCAGCGCGGCTTTGGCTGAGCGGTGGCCCTCAGGCCAGCTGGACGAGAGCAGCTACAGCGAGCGCACGGAGGGGAGCGGCAACTGCCTGCAGCACCCGCGCTTCCAGTGCAGGCTCCCTCCGCTCGCTTCATGGCACTCGCTCTACCTTGCGCATGTCCACGAGCCTGTGCGGTGCTGTACAGCAGGGCTTTGCTGCATCCCAAAAATAAAAGCAATCCTCCTGCATTTTTAATTGGGCCTCGTTATGAGCGGCAGATGCTTGGAACCAAAGAAAAAGTCGTCATCCATTGCACGTATTGGCTAATTCCTGCCACGGCTCCAACTTGAGAGATATCGAACATGTTCGATGGCTGCTAAAACGACAAGGGAAGATCAATCTCACGCCAGCAAAGCACATCACGTTCACCACAAGTCGTTGAACGCGAAAGCAGCTGTGCTGGGAGGATTGCATCCAGAAAGCTGCTCTTCTTCAGCTGGATCAGTAAATGAACACTGTGTTTACGAGGCCTGGAGCAGGCGCCGCAGAAGGGTTGTTCTGTGTATGCTTTCCTCTCCCGGATAGTCCATTTGTTGCCCCTCTTTCAGTAGCAGTGTTATAAATCTTAGTAGTTTTACTCCAGATGAAGGCAGACGACACGGGAGGGCCTGCGCATCTTTGTCTGGGACGTGGGAATCTGGAGCTCCTCAGTTGCCTGCCTTGTTCTCTGCTGAAAACCACCCACGGAGACGCGGCGACGTGGAAAGCTTTCAGATGCGGGGAGACCGGGGCTCGGACCCACTCAGGTGCCTGCAGGTGGTGAGGGAAGAGGGTAACTTGTGCAGCCTGGCTCCTTGCACCCGTGGCATTACAGCCCAGGAATGGGGCAGCTAAATTTCCCAGCTAGCTAAGGTGACGTGTTGGCTAATGTGGCCCCTCGACGGGTGAGCACCACCTCTGCATCCCCTGCAAGCCGGGATCCTGATGGGCATCCGCTCCCTTTCCCCCATGGGAGGAAGGGCCACGGCGCGTCCCACCTCGCCTCGCACTTCGGAGTCGCTCGTCCACGTTTCAGACCAGCGAGTTAACTCACCGAGCCACCCCGGGCGCTCCTCAAGCCGCGCAGAAAGCCCCGCAGACTCTTCCTGTATTTCTTACCATGGCTGTTCACGTCCCATTAGCGAAGTGGGTTTGCTAGCTGTCGCTGACAAGCGCTTTGTACTGGTTAAAGACCGGCTCTGAACCACGCAGCGAAAGGGAACATTGGAAAAAACTATATGTGCCCAGAAAAAAAATGTGCGAGTTAGAGAAAAATCCCATCTTATTACCAGAGGTTTGCAGACTGTTATTTGGGTCTGTTTTCACTTGCTTTCACACTATGCAGATTTCCTAGGTGGCCATGAAATATTGGGGTAAAATAGCTCTGTGGCTGATAGATGTTGATAATGAAATACCCTGCGTGTACATGGAAATGAGCCTGAGCCACAGAACCTGTGTCTGGACGGTGAAATGTTATGTTTAACTTTCTGTTGGCCGTGCCCCAACCCAAATTCCAGCTCCTTCCACAAAGACAACTGCATCCGCGCCCGGCTGTAGGCAGGGCCGAGCCTGTCTGGATGAAATCCAAAATGAACCAAATTTTACTTTTAATTGGAGTAAGAAACAACCAGATCTCTTTGGACTTGGGAACCGTTTGTCCCCTGGAGCACTGGCCCTGCCCCATGCGCGGCAAGGCTGCGCCTGCAGCTGTTCTCGTGCGAGGCACGCTCAGGCTCTGGCAGCTGGGCTCACTCTGCTGGGATTTCACGCCTAGTTTGTGCCTCGGTGGCTGGTTGGACGAGCTGCTGCAGTCTGGTGCGTCGACATATGCTGGTCATCATAACACGCACGGCGGGGAAGGCTGGGAGCACCGCGCCCCTCGGGACAGGCTGCCTCTGCGGTCTGCGGCACGCGGTGGGGACACGGCCCTGGCACCAGGGAGAAGCCTCCTCTGGGTTTTGAAATCCTGCCCGGGCCGGGGGGGAGGCAGGCTTGAACATTGCCATTTCCCGGCCCTCCGCAGCTTGCTCTGAGGCCCCTTATTCCCTGTCCCCCCAAACCCTCCCCTGGCAAGATGCTGCCTCCCCACCCTCCACTCCCCTGCCAGCACACCCCAGCCCTGGGCTCAGAGCTGCCGCAGGTCTCCAGGGCCGGTTCTCCGCCCTGGTCCTGATTTAAGGCACGATCCGACGTTACTCCTGCGCCCAGCAGGAGATGTTGTTGTTCTGGGATTGCATTTTCCCCAGTGCCAGGTTGGGAAAACCTTCAAGCTCGGCTCAGTCGTCTTGTCAGTGCAAAGGCACCTGAGTGGCAGCTGGAGGCAGGGGGAGGCTGCGCTGGACACCGCTCCTCCTGCCTGGGGCCAGGGGAGAGCGTGGGCCGCTCACACGTGCGTGTGCATGGGTGTGTGAGTGAGTGTTTGGGGCCCCCTGACCACCCTGCAGCCGGCACTGCTTGTGATAGCTGGCGGAGTCCACCCGAGGGAAACGTTGGTCTGCAAAAGGTCACGTAATATTGTGACCAGTTCTGATCGACTGCGACTGTAGACGACGGTCCCCTTCCTACGCAGCGCCTGCGGGACAACGTCCTCCTGCCCGCGGCACGTCGCGCCTGACGGCACGGCTGGGAACTCGAAGGGGAAGGGGAAAGCCCTCGCCCGGGAGAGGCACAGGCACGTATGCCCTCGTGTCTCCTTGGCCGTCTGGCTCATCTGACTGACCTCGCCAATGCTCCCGGTGCCCAGAGAGAGGGGAGAAGCAACCTGTGCTGGGCACCTGCCTCTTGCCGGACGGAGAGGGGTTGAACAGGCAGAGAGAAATGCTCTTTTCAGGCTCCAAAGGGGCTTCGCTGCTACCGGCGCTTGCAACTGCACCGAGGACCTGCAGGAACACGCCGTGGCGTGCCGCTGGCTCGGAGCGCGCCGGGGCCCGGGCTGGCCCCGCTCCGCTCTCCCGCGCGTCTCCGCTGCAGCACGGCGCTTCCCGCGCGCCGTCGGGGAGACAAAGTACGAGCTGTTGAGAGAGAAGAGAATCGTTCTGGGCTGAGAGCTTTGTCTGAACTTTGTCCTTTTCTCAAGCAAAAGAAAATATTATTTCACCCTTTAAAGAACCACACATAATAAGAGGCGAAATGTCAAGACCAGTGTTGATATAAACCCCCAAGGAAAACAAACATCCATGTGGCTTCTCCAAAAGGTCTCACTTCCTCGCCCCTCTCCCCTAGTTTAAACAGATTCAGTAACAGAGGAGGAATGGGAGGGAGGGGGCTTCTCCCAGGGTCACGTCGCCAGGGCCCGATTCAGTATGTGGCTTTGAAGGATGCTCAGGGCCTGGCAGGATTGGTCTCGGGGACAGTGAAACCTCAGCCGTCCCTGGTGAAACCCCGTGAATAATGCAGAAAGCCCCTTAGCCCGGGCGCACGCCCCAGCTCCCGCGGTGCAGCCTCCCGCAGCACAGGGCACCGAGGACGCCGCGTGTCGCTTGGGCGGCGGCTGCAGCCTCGCTCTTGGCAGGAGGCGCGCGGCTGCACCCTGAGCGCGTCTGCGGGGAGCCGGCCTGTGCCAGAAGCAGCACGTGCCCAAGGGCCGGAGCAAGGGGCTGCAGATGAGAGGAGACTCGTCCCCGCAGCCAGTGCTGTCCCCACGCCGCGGCCAGCACGCAGCTGGGAGGGCCTGCGACGCGGGCCAGGCCGGGCCGGGCTGTGGTGGACCGGGCCCTCCAGCAGCCTGCGGTCCAGGCTGGAGGTGCCCCTGGCAGAGGTGCCCGGAGCACCACGGGTCCCCCGAGAGCTGCCCCGTGGCCAGGAGGATGCGGTGGTTTGCAGGGGTCCCCGGCCTGGCGCCTTTGCTGGGGGAGGCCTGGCCCACGTTACTCCGCGGGCAGCTCGGGGCCTGCCGTCGGGATGGGGCCGCTGGAGGCTCTTGCAATGGGGTGACGGCAGCAGCTCACGGCCACTGAGGCTGCTTACAGACATCAAAAAAACGCCAAAACAGCACTTAAGGCTCGGCCCGCCACTACACCGAGCACAGCCCATGCCCGGAAGAGGCAGCACGTGAGCTGGACCCGGCTTGCCCAGCGTCTATGTAGCTCGCGTGCTTTGGCAAGGCTTTTCTGGCATTTTTATCCCACAGCTGATTGAATCGGCTCGGGCTGGCAGGGACCGTGGGGGCTCTGCCTTTCCCCGTACCGTGGGACCCCGTCCTTTTCCCAGGGGCTTGAGCCCCCGTAACAACTGCGCCCTGGCATCGAAGTGCAGGCGCTGGCGCTGGCGCTGCACACGTCTCCCCTGCCGGCAACAGTGTCCTCGGTGCTCTGGGCACGGCCCCGGTGCGTGCAGCAGGAGTGTGTCGCAGGGGCCTGGAGACTGCTTTGGTGACGGTGCCTGCGAGTGCCGGGGACTGGCCTCGCCGGCCCGGGGGGCACCACCCCACCTGCATCCCCGTGCTCCCAGTGCACACCTGCTCTGTAGGCCCTGGTGCTGCTCGCCCGTCTGTCCACACCTGTGCAGGGCACGTGCAGCGCCCACGCTGCCCCCACGCGTGCCTCGGCCCTGCCGCGCGCTCCCCCACCCAAGTTGCATGGTGCAGCTGCCGCGGTCTGTCCCGGGGAGCCCGTTCCCCCGCCGCGCTCCTTCGGCCTTGCGCCTGCTGCCGCTTCCAGCCACGGCGGCATCCAGAGCTACTGGAAACGCAGAAGCCACGGCGGAGGTGGTTTTATTAGCAAACCCGGATACAGTAATTCCCTCCTAGAGCAACAATAATCATCACATTCTGCAGCACAAAAGTGCAAAAATTAATAATTAAAAAACACAAGCTGGCTCCGGGAAAGCCCAGTTATTATGTGCATCAGAAACAGGATAAATCACAAGTAATTCAGAAGTCATATTCCCAGGTTCACTCATAACCATCATGGTATTTGGAGTCCCTCTGGGAGCAATAAACGACATCGACTCCACATTATAAAAATAAACATGAACTTAAGTGGCAAGGATTCATTTAAGCCCAAAGGAGCGGGGCTTTATTATTTACAGGATCAGCTTAATATAAATACAGCACGTTTCACCTTGAAGCACATCCCTGATGTGGGAGGAAAGGGACCCCGAGGGAGGAGGGTGCCAGGCCCCTCTGCTTCTCGTCAAGGCGGCACCTCGCACCAACGAGCACGTTTTCGCCCTGGGCTCTGCCAGGCCTTGGGCCTTGACCTGCCGCTGTCAGAGCCGCAGAAGGCAAACGGGGAAGTGCTGCGGGTCCCAGCTCCTCCTCTGTGCCCGAGGCAGCGGGGCCAGGTCTTGGGGGGAGTTTCAGCCAAGCCCCAGCTCCCGGAGTCACGTGCTGAAGTGAGCAGGCGGCTCTCCTTTGGTTTGCTTCACGCAAATTCCAGCCCTCCCCATTTTGGGAAAAAGCTGGAAATACGCCTTGTAGAGCTTTGAAAGCAGAAGGCAAAGCGAAAAAGCCTGGGCTTTCCTGTTTCGTTTAGATTGGGGGGTTTCCCCTCGTGATTGTAAGGCCATCTTATGTTTCTCGGAGCCTGACTTGAAGCCATTTGTCCGAATAATTTTTATTTATTTATTTAAGCCTTGAGCCCCCAAGGGCCATATTGTTGAGACGCGAATGAGGGCAGACTTTCACTCCGGGGCTTTTGCTTAATCCCTTAGCAAAAAGAAAACAGAAAAGTCTTGACGAAGCCCAGACCAAACGTCTGAGCAATCGCTCCAAAGAGATACCGCGTGATAGCCCTCTGCCAAGTGTGACTGATCTGGGGGCACCTGGATCTCGAGCACAGGCTTAGGCCCGTAGCGAGTGGCGGAGCAGGCTCAGGAGAGCCCGACCGGGGGACACAGCCCCAGCCAGGAATTGCCCCGAGGCCTAAGCCAACCCGCCTGCCGGGCACAGCACCGACTGCAGCCACTCGGCCGAGGGAGGCCCCTGCCTCCTTGTCCTTTCTACCCACAGACACTGGCTTCTCCCAGATGAAAACTTCACTGCCGCGTGTGTCTGATCTGGGGCTCGTCCATCCCACAACGTGTGCTGCGTCTGGGGGGCACCCTGCAGCCGGACCGGGCTCTTCGCAAGGGAGGAGCGTTCTGCTGCACGAAGCGCCCTGGATTTCCAGGTGTTTGCTGGCTGCAAACCGAGCCCGGCGCCTGTCAGTTCCTGGGCACCAGCACTGCCTCCACCTCTGAGCAGTAACCCTCACGCTACAGGCGGCGTTCGCCTGCCTGGCCTGTGCCGGCACCGTGCAATCTGCTGCAGTGTCAGCAGATGGAGCCACGGGAGAAAGGAAAGGAGCCCGTGGATGTGTGTGATCTTGCTCCCATGGTGCGGCTCCAGCTCTAGATTTGGCCTGATTAAGGAAAAGTCCCTGATTTAGTTCCCGATGCCTTGAAAGGAAGAAACAGATACAGCCCTGCCCAAGCCGGACCAGGGGAAAAGGGCAGCACGTGACATAATGGCCAAGTAAAAGACTTGGAGCCAGTTCCACTGTCAGGACACAGGATCAGAAGGGCAGGGTGGATTTTAATTATCTGGGAGGTGGGGACTAGACGGCTTTCAGGAGAGAAGACTTCAAACATGGAAACCTTCTGCCCCCCTCACCATGCCCTTGGGGCAGAAGGGAGCAGGATGTGAACGTCTCACAACCGCGACGTGCCCTTTGATGCACCAGCCCTGCGTGCTGCACCAGGAACCGTCTGCGTTGCCGACGCCGGTGCCCTCGTCCAGGGTCAGACTGCATCCCTGGAGAAAAGAGCAGCTGCGCAGAAGATGAAACGCGTCCCTCGCAGGCCCACCTACCAGGCACTCACATGTGGGTTTTACTCAGTTTCCGTCCAGCTCCCCGAGGTTGCAGCCGATAGGGGCTAAAGCAATGCTAGTAACTCATAACGCACTGCCTGTTTGGCTTGGTGGCTTATTGCTGAGTGCTGGCAGGGGTGCAGAATAGGTGCTCTGTCCCAAAAGGGACGATGATCCCAGAACGTGATTGGGAAACCGGTATTCCCTCGCCGGGTGACACTTCCCCTCGGCGTGCCCTGCCCTGCGATGCTGGCGTGCTGGTCCCGAGGGAGGACCGTCACACAGTTACGCCGTGCCCGTCGGGGGTGACTGCTGAACGGGCACCTGCCTTGCACGGTGCTAGGGGCGGCACGTCCTGCCCTGCGCTCGGGGTTGGACTAGGCACCCCCCGAGGTGCCCCCCAGCCCTGGGACCCCGTGTGCTGCTGCTTGCATCGCGGTGTCACGGAGGGGCCTCAGGAACTGTCCAGGGCTCTGGTGCTAGGTGCTGCACAAACGCGAGGATGGGCCAGACCCACGCAGCTGCAGTCTGCTTGGTGGGACCTGGTGCAGAAAATCATTGTGATGCCAGGAAAACAGGGGGGCAGGCACTCCTATCGCACAGTGTCTGGGGATCCCGCACATGTGTAGCCACTTGCACAGAAGTGAAGGGCTGAGTCCGCCAGGGAAAATCCCCCCGCTTTGCTGTGGATGCTGAAACGGTGCAGATTGCACCTCTTACCAAATACTCCCTGGGGTGAATCTGCCTCTTGCTGAGCTGCCTCCATGCTGGTGGCAAGTGCTTTATTTGCGGGTGGAAATGGAGAACCAGCGCCCCGGGAGAGACTCTGCGAATTCTCCCCAGGGCCTCCGAGCCCCAAGCTGGACGCTTACTGAATTAATTGGTGGGTTCACACGGGCCTGCCGCTCTGCTCTCAGCTGCACCTCATTAGGAGGAAAGTCCCTCTTCCTGCATGTCTCACAGCTCAGTGTTATCTTACCTTGGCTTATCGATCCATGCTGTCAATGCAGCTGACCCCAGAAGGCCACGGAGTCGGGCAGGTGAGAGCCCAGCAAAGAAAACAGGAGCTGGCACTGGGGGAGGGGAGTGAATCTCGGGGGGGGGGCGGGGGGGCAGGTGCGTCTCTTCTCCCCGGCCCACGAGCCAGCTGGGGCTTGAGGGCCTGTAGCCTGACTGCTCCTGAGCACCGTGAGAAACCCAGGGCAGGAGTTCGTGCTGAGCAGTGCAGGGTCGTGCCGTGGTGCGAGGCAGACGTGCAAGAGGCAGAGCAGGCAACGCACCACTTGCTTGCTTCTCCCTGCAGTGTCAGGTGGATAAATCGGACGTCTTCACTTCATGTACGAGAACGTCTTTGTCACCACGAGTAAAGAGCCGCTCTTGCGCTCCAGGAGTGGGTGCATTACAGTGGTGGTGAAGGGGTCCCGCATATTGGTGAAGTATTTGGGGGGTCCCTGGTGCAGCACGCTTTCAGAGGACAGCCAGAACTGCCGGGCATGTCGCTTTTATTGTGTCATAGTTTATGTTAGTTGGGGATCAGAAAGGTAAAACCCTGGAGACAACTCTGAGCTTGCAGCGCGGCTCCTTCTCTGGGCCTCTGCTCCGGGTTACAACAGAAATCAGGGGAAATGTTAACCCCTCCGTTAGAGCCAGGCAGGGCTTGGAAAGGGCTGGTGCAGAGCGGAAGATAAATATCCCCCTTCCTCACCCCCTTGGTCACGTGGGGCAAGAGTACTGACCGCTTGCAGAATAATGGTGAAAACGCGCGGCGCCCCCTGGCCTGGTCACCAGCCTTCCCGCTGCAAGCGGGAGATGGCCGCTGGGCCCCGCACCGTGCTGCAAAGGTTCAGAGATACCTTGTCACTCAAATGGGCAAAACTCCCACGTTTATTTCATCCCTCTCGCGCAAGCCAGAGGACACGGAATAAAAGGGAAGAGAGATTCCAGAAACCTTTTTCATAATCCACAAACGCAAACAAATTATGCCTGCTACTCTCGTATACAGGATTAAATAAGAGCAACTGGCAAGCAAAATGATACTTTACCGTTGCAATTATCCAAATGTTGTACACGTAACATTCGAAATACGAAATTCCCAGGAACAGCACTGTCGGGTTCGTTTGATTCCAGCTCTGTTCTGTGAAATAACACCAACAAAGTCGATATTTAAAGTTATTCTCTTTATATTTCCGTTGCTTAGTTTTGTTTTCATTTGTTTTAAAAGACAAAGAGAAAAGGCACTTCGATGCTATACATCAGGCTACAGCCAAAACAAGCGCACATCGAATAACCTTATTTAAACAGACACACTCATAAAAATTTAACAAGACACCAAATAATTACAGGAAAAGGCTAAAGTCCAACTCTGTATGGAGTCCAAGGTTTGAAGTGCATTGAAGATAGAGATCAAATAGAACGTGCATTGGCATAACGACATCACCGAACCGCCTGGCCTCGGCGATGCATCCATGTTTTCAAGGCCAATGAACTTTAATGTGCTTGTGGATTTTTTTCCAAATCACGTAAAATCCCTTGCCATGGACTGTTCAAAATGCTCTAACACAGGTTTTATGGTTCAAAACGGTCCTTTCACCATTTCTTTGTTTTTCCAACATGTATGTTAACACAAGGGGTAAGTAACAAATTAATTTAAGACTTTGTAAGACACTGTTCTCGTTTGCTTCTATTATTCATCTTCCTTATCACTTGCAAGCCGATTCTGCCTGTTCAGTCGCTGAAATTATGTCAAGGAGTTCGGGCCCCTGCAAACCACTGACATGCGGGCCCAAAGGCTGCGTGCTTTCCAGCCGTTTGTACTCTCCTTGCCTGAGACCTGTTGCCAGAAGGAGCGAAGGGGCTTGGGGAGGCCTCTCACCCATTTTGTGATCTGGGGAATCGGTCTGCTCTGACATCCCCTGCCCCGCAGGCCGAACGCCGTTCAGGAGGGATGCACAGGGCCGGACACCGGCACGGGGGGCCAGGATGCCCGTCCTGTGGCCTGGGCTGTGCAACCTGCCCTCTCCCTCCCTCGGCTTCAGCCTCCCGTCTGTACGCGGGGGCCGGCGCCTGCCTGCCTGGTGGCAGCGTTGCAGATTTGGGTCAGACCGTGGCAGCGGCCGCAGCCCGGAGAGGCTGTGCTGTGGCATGCCAGAGCAGCCGGCGCTCGTCGGTGCGGGGGGTCAGGTCAGCCTGCTCCCCTCTGCCGTGCCAGCTCCGCCGGCTCGTACGGGGAGCGCAGGGCGCAGCCCGCTGCAAGCAGTGCCAGTGTGCTGCCCCGGGGCAGGGGAGTGCGGCCTGGCACCATGCTGGAGACTCCTCGATGCTTCCCGGGGAAGCGCCGCTCTGCCTGTCCGAGGCACGTCTCTGCCCCTTGCTGCAGAGGCCTGTGGTGTGCTAAAGCCCCGGCAGCCGGGGGAAAGCTCCCCGCTCCAAACCGTTTGTCACTCGCTTTGTTTTTAAGCTGGCCACGTGCCATTTTGCGTCCAGAGTATGACCGTTGGTGACGGTGACCCCAGCAGAACTGCGGCCGATTTCCGCAGGAGCAAGGGCTGCCGTCAGGCGCTCCCGTCTCCATCTGCTGGTCAAGCAGAGCTTACCCGTGGGTCTGGCTGCCGAGAAACTGCAGGATCCTAGTGTTTTCCCTGGGATTTCATGGCCCTGCTTGCTCTGTATTCCCCATCCAGGTTCTGGGTGCAGGGGAGACAGAATTGCACCCAGCGTGTATTTATTGGCAGATGCTCCCCCGTACAATGGGATTTTTTTACTGCACTGAATCGCTGTTGTAATCCAGACCATTTTCAAAAAAGAAATGACTCCTATATCATTTAAAAATATATACACAACTTTTAAATTGTTTTCCCTGGGCATTGGCAGGATTAGAACAGCAATTCCAGAGGTGAAAGGCCTGTAATTAATCCTGTGTGCCAATCAAATCCCATCAGTGAAACACATTTCATTGATATTTGTTTTTTTTACTCTTAGACCACTGTTATAAACACTCTAACGGTTCACATCTGTCTCTCATCGAGCAATTGTAATTGAAATTAAAACACTGGTTTCTCCGAGGCAATTAAATTTTGGAAATGAACATTCCTGGCAGGGGATGAACAGCATTTTCAGCTGCGTGTCTCTGACCCGGTGGCTGGAAATAAGGGACGTTCCTTGCCCCTGCACCAGGTGGAAGGGGACAACGACCTGGCCCCGACAATCCCCGGCAGCGAGGCCTTGCCCACGTCCTGCCCTTCCTCGCTCCATCTGCACATCTTTCCCTGGCCACTTTTAAGTCTGGAATTTACTGCACGTTTCAGTCTGTCCACTAAATCCCCTCCTCTCACAGGGGCTTTGTACAGAGCCGCAGCTCGTCCCGCTGAAGTTAATGGCTCGGCTCCAGAAGATTTCAATGGGGCCGGGGACTGGCTTGCAGCAGTTCGAGCCAACGGCCGTACCCGCGGTGCCCTGAGACACGTTCACATGGGGAGCGCTGGTGTCAGCGCCCAGGCGCCGGGCGGCTCGGACATGCGTGCTCTTTGGGTTGCTTCTGATCTGCACGTTTAGCTCTGCCGATCGCTCAGTCACGGGGCTGGTGTGACCTGAGAAGATGCTGCAGAAGTCAGCAAGGGAGCCCGGGAGCCCCCCACTCAGCTACGTTTGCTGGGAGACAAGGTCACGGAAGTGAGACACTCAGTCTGGCGGGCTGCGTGCCCAGCACTAGCAGCAGCATGCTGGTATCTTGCAGGTACAGCGTTTGCTAACTAAGCACCACCTTCTCTTTGCCTGTTTGCAAATGCTCCACAGCCCAGGTCCGCTGTGAGCAGAGGCCTCCTGCACGCCGAGGTCAGCCTGGGGCTCCCGGACAGGGGCTGGCCCACGCAGGGAGGGCAGCGCCGGAGCCGGGGACCCCAAGCTGCAGCCCACAGGAGGAAGGGACAAGACTGGCCTGTCTGGGCGAGCTGCTCCCCGGCCTGGGGAGGCTTCCTGCGTCCTCC
This sequence comes from Gavialis gangeticus, assembly GCF_001723915.1. Lineage (NCBI taxonomy): Eukaryota > Metazoa > Chordata > Crocodylia > Gavialidae > Gavialis > Gavialis gangeticus. Next base: position 26,379,017 of record NW_017729011.1, read on the forward strand.
CCAAGGAGCTCGGCTTGCTGCGACGGGCCCCACGCAGGACGTGTCACCGGCTGGCCAGGGGAGACAAGCAGGTTGCTGGGGAGCCAGGGCCTGGCCCGCTCATGCAGGGAAGCCCGTGGCCCCAGCCCCAGCTGCGCTGCGGCCGCTCGGAGCCAGGCCAGGCCGCTCTGCTGAACCGAGACCACGTCCGTAAGCGACAGCCCGAGCACGTACTGCAGCGAGGCGGCCGCTCGGCCCCGAGACACGAGCGCTGCGTTCTCTGGGGCATCCCCGAAAGGCACCCCGCTATTCGGGGACCTGCTACGACCAACGTGGCCATCCCGAATGCCTGTAGCTGTGAACGTCGGAGGGGCTCGGAGGCCAGACCGCAGCCGTGCAGGCGCGCGCACGCGACAGGACAGATACCTCCTGCAAACGGCAATGGTCCAAAGTGCTGCAGTGCCTGTGTGGCTGTCCCCCGTCTGTCCCCACACGTCCCGGCGGCGCTCGTGCAGGGACGACCTGTTGGCCCTGCCTCAGTCCAGCCAGAGCTAGGCCCCAAAAGTCCCCCCGAGCTCAGGGCCGTCTCCCCGGTGTATTTAATCCCCTTGGGCCGAGGGCGAGCCGGTGCTGCGGGGCACCCCGCATTAACCTGCGCCCTTGGGTCAGAAGAGGTGACTCCTCGAGGGAGATTTTCCCTCTTGCTTCCTCCTCGCAGAGAAACAATCAGTGAAGCGGTGCGTGGAAAGCGCCGCGGCTCCGAGCCGAGGCACAGGGGAGCTGGAGGGAGCACACGTGAAGCGCACTTGGGAGCGTCAAGGGGGCTAATCCGTCACTGTCTGAAGGAGGCTAAGGGTGAAAGTGTTTATTGCTGCTGATAACCTCTGAGGCCCCGGGATCAGAGGAAGCCCTTGCGGAGGACCCCCTCGGGCACGACGGCCCCTCGGCCAGGTGCCCCGCAGCGGGACGAGCCGCGCCGGGAGGAGCAGACACCTCCTAGCCTGCCTGCGCCCACGCCGCGCTCCCTGGCAGCTGGCGGGGCTG
>NW_017729011.1:26381601-26381829 GCF_001723915.1 Gavialis gangeticus
TGACGCGCGCTGTCCCCGCAGGCGCGGAGGTGCCGGCGCCGGCCGTGTGCGAGGGCTGCCAGCGGCCCATCGCCGACCGCTTCCTGCTGCGGGTGAACGAGTCGTCGTGGCACGAGGAGTGCCTGCAGTGCGCCGCGTGCCAGCAGGCGCTCACCACCAGCTGCTACCTCCGCGACCGCAAGCTCTACTGCAAGCAGGACTACCAGCAGTAAGCCCCGCGCCCGCCCC
>NW_017729011.1:26382507-26418539 GCF_001723915.1 Gavialis gangeticus
GGGACCCCCGGCCCCGCGCCGCTGCCCCTCGGGCCGTCCGGGGTTTCACGGCCGCGCCGGGCCGGGCCGCGTCCCTGGGCGGGCGGCGAGGTGAAGCTGCCCCAGATTTCTCTTTCCCGGCGCTGAGGAGCTGCAGAAATGCAAAATGCGAGGAGCCGCGTGTAGGACCTGCCCGCTTGGAAAAGCCCCGGGGAAAACAATGGTGTTTTGTAAACTCGAAATAAGAGAGAGGGCTGCGCCGCGGTCGCCAAACAAGGGTCCCTGCCTTTGTGCCGGGGAAAATATTTCTTGACTAGCACAGAAAGAAACCCTCGGCAGAAGTGCAGATATTATCAAAGGCGTCTAATTGTATGGGGGAAGCAGGGCAACCGGGCTGACTGGCAATAAAAAGATATCAACATGTTAGCCTTTGTTGGATCACAGCACCTAGTGTGACATGACATGGCAGCCCGCTGTGCGTGCCCCCAACGACTGACAGCAGAAGGAGCTAATGGAAAGAGGGAGGGGGGCACGGCCAATCCAAATTCGTTTGCCCAGAAATGTTATTAAATCGGGGGAGAGAGCGCGGGCGGCGAAACGCAGGCTGTTCGGTCCCGGCTCTGGCAGCCGCGGCCGAGGCTTGGAGAAGTTTTCTGCTATCAGTGAGGCCTCCTCGCGAAAGTGTAAAAACGGCCCTGCACGCAGGCACACACTCGCGCGGCGGCGTGTTGCAGCACACGGGTTTCACGGGCAGGCGCCTGGAGGCGAAGCCGGGAGTGAATTGTGCTGCACGCCCGTGCCCCCTTCGCACCCCCGGCCGTGCCGCCGGCCACATGCCGGGCTGGTATTGAGTGATGCTTTTTTTAAAACCAAAAATGAGGAGTGAAGGAATGTGCAGGCAGCGATCCAGTCAGGTGCCTTTGTTATCCTGCATCCCGTGCCCGCAGCTCAGAGGGAAAAAAGAGAAGGGAGATTTCCAAAAATTTCTGAAATTTCTTAGTTACTTAAACTTACTTTAAATAGCTTTTCCCCACATAGCAATGCAATTTAAAGGTCAGCTTTGTCCAGAGCTCCCAGGACTGGATTCGGGGCTGTGTGTATCTCTGGAAAACCGGGCTCTCCTCTGCCTAATGAAAGCAAGCTTCTGATGGGTCGGATATCAGACCTTAAACCTTTCCCTGGGTCAGGAATGATTGCTGCCTACCCCGTGCAAATTTGGGTGGGGGAATTTCACATGAGAAGGAAAGGAGAGAGCATTTTTCAATTTTATTTTTTTGAATAAAAATGCTGGCGGCTGGAAGCTGCTCGTCTCGTTGGAGCGCAGGGTAAATCCGGGGGGAGACGGACGAGCGGCCGGAGCGCGGTTCGCAGTGGTCAGAGGTGCCTGATAAATGCAATTTATCACCCAAATATCACCGCTGCATCCGCGGGCTGCGCCTCTGTGCTCTGGCTCTGCTTCAGCCCCTGATTCGATAAGGTGCAGGCGGTGGATATTACACGCTGGTCTTTTGATTTCCATGTGAACTGCTGATACATTTGTGGGGGGAGCATTTGATTGCAAGGAGTTTAGGGGACGATAGCGCAGCGGTGTAGCAGCATTTTGAGGGATGGATCCTGCGAGCCTAATGCAAAAGAAACTGCCACTGGTGGTAGTAAAGCTTTGGCAACGAAAGGGTGGCAGGATTGGGCTCAAAGTTGGCACTTTACGCTTTGTGGAGGGGGGGGGAATGAAATCTCTCTGATGCAGGGGAATATTGAATGCACAGTGATCAGTCCTGGGGAAAAATGAACGAGATCTCTGGTTTTGCCGCAGTAAAATCAATGACAATTATTTGCTTAAAAGAAAGTATTTCTTATAAATGTAGGGTGCAGTTTCCTGCTTCAAAACCATTCATGATTTAAAATATGAGCTTGGCACACTCCTCCCTTCATTTAATCATGGCTGTACTTGGCGTGCTGTCGTGATCTAAATGTTCAGCGTTACATAAAGGTTGTGTCTCCTTTCGGGCTGTTTGGGAACAGCATTCGTGCCGGCTCCCAGCGCTCGGGGCTGCTCGGGGCTGGGGCTTGGGTGCTGAGGGCAGTCTTTTGTCTGCGTCTGCCGTGTGTAGAAAATGTGTCCTCCTGTCGTATCTCTGCAAAGCAAAGGTGGCAAAAGAGTTCCTCCTTTCACAGTCCCTGCAAACGGGGACCTGCGAGCAGTAGCTGATATTCCAGCATTTTTCATTCGCATTACCACTTGGTGTTTTGCTCAGGGTAAGAGGGGAAATGCATGGGCTTTTCTCTCGAGCACCAGGACGTGTCGGGCATTGTTTTAAGCATCCACGCTGGATGCCGTGAAACATTAGCACAGATTTCTGGCATGTATTTCTGCTGTTCCTGATCTCTGGGCCTTTCTTTGTCAGTGAGTACACTTATTTTTTTAAGTGAAATCAACCTGGAACCGAGCATAAGTAGAGAGACAAAAGAAATTCAGTTGGGCGTCATTACTATGCTAAATTTTAGCCTTTCCAGATTTTGGAACTGCTTTCTGGAGAGCAGAACAATAGGCTGGTGTTTCCCAGTTAGCTTTTACATTTAAAACAAAACAAAAACTCCCTATTAGGAAATGTCTCCCTCATTTTTGTGAACGTTCGTGTCTTTTCCAGCGGAAGAGAGCGTTTCTGTGCCGAGGTCTGTGGAATGCAGGCAGGATCCGTGGTACAGGAGATGTCTCGAGCTCTCAGCCTCTGCCCCACGTAGCCCCGATCATAACCATTTACTGGCAGGAAGCCTCTGTTTTGTTTTCAGTTTCATCGTTTTTTTATTGTTGTTTTTTAGCTGCAGAGTCCCAGTCTCGTTGCCCTCCTCAGTACAGACGTTCAGATCCTGAGCACGGTAAATTCGGCAGTGTTAATGTTCCACTCTGCTCTTTGCCTCTGCTCAAGATTGGCACAATCCTTGTTAGTTTGCCTTGAGCAAATAGCCTGAAAACTGCGCAGGGCTCAGAGACCGGGAGCAGCATAAGAACTCGCTCAGAATATGGAGTAAGGATGAATGTACAGCATCCAGTATAAATCTAAAGAAAGTGTCTGAAATGCTCTGCTATTTTTGCTGAAAATTCGATGTACCCCTTTACATCAAACCAACTGGCCATGTTAACAATCCTTAGCAAAACCCGTTTTTAATAGCACCTCCAAACAATTTTGTGCACAGTTATGTGAAATAAATGAGTCACTGGGAAAGTTTAGGAAACGTTACTGTTATTTCTGCAAATGACGTCACCAGAATAGCCGGAGACTGGGCTGCAAACCCGGAGCTTGCCCCCATGCCGGCAGGAATTCATCCCCACGCAGCCTGTGTGAAGGGCTGCAGAGGAGATCGTTCCACGGGCGCTGCACAGAGACGCGAGGTTGATTCGGAGGATGTGTAGTCAATGCTAACACAGAGATTGCTTTGAAGGAGACTTATGAATTTGAGGAGGCAATTCTGAATTCGAAGCAAAATTTATTAAGTGGAACTTTTCTAGTTTACAAAACAACGAGAACAATTTTACACTCAGCCACAGTAGAAAATGAGGATGATTTTTTACGTAACAGGCTACGTGCAATTATGTTAAGTAGAGGAGTAATCAATAATATTTAAACTAGTAGCCTTGGAAATTATATAAAGAAAAAATAACCAATAAATAGGAAAGGCAATGTGAAAATATTCTTCTTTGAAATATCTAGTTGAAATGGAAATTTCAGACTCTTAGCACATTTTTTTTTTATTTGTTTGTTTTCTTTTAGGGTTGTGATTTTTTGGGGGAGGACAGAAGGGTCTAAATTTTTTTAATAAATCAAAAATATGCATGGCATTCTTTTAACTGTAAATAATACACCATGGTCAGCATAAGGTATATAAATCCCGCTGTCCTTTTGCAGGCAAATTGTTGTAGGGGTGTATTTCCATTCTAAGTGCATACACCCTCCATGCTCCTCTCCACATGGATCGGCATATAAAGAATTATGAGTCTTAAAATGCTTACTGCCATGGGGGACTTGAAAAACCAAGGGATATTTAGTAATAATTAAAGACTGTGGTGATTTATACAGATTGCTGGGAAGAAATGTTCAGGAGAAAAAGAGATTCTCTACACGCTGCAGTTACTTATGACTCAACTCCAACAGAAGATCCTGCATTTCTTCCCAGGCAAAATTCACAGCACCCTTTCTGTAAAGAATACCACTCACCCTGCTTTGTGTGACGTCGCAGAGTGAATCCAGCATGATTTTACTTAACATCTATCCTTCCCTCGGCGTGCAGCGTACAAAAGTTACTGTATTCTGTGGACTTGTGCCTGCGTTCCTTGAACGCCTTCAGTGGGAGACTTGGTTGCACCAGGAATGAGGACTGGGCCCTCTGTGGATGTAATAACATATATACTTAAATATAAACATGCTCGCTCCCTTGCCACCTTTGTGTGGAGTGTGTGTGTGCACGCCCGCAGCCCAGCGTGCACGCACAAAGAGACCTTTACACTTTTGCTGACTTGCTCAGGGAAGGAACGAGTGGGGCGGCTATTAAAATATTCTTTTATTCTTTATCATTGTTACCATCATGCAGAGGGGCAGGCAAGCCAGGTTTTGTGCCATGAAATCTTGTGCGGCTCGGTTTTGATGGGGGTGTTTGCGCCGTTCAGTTTTCGTGATGGTTTTGCAAGGGTGGCAAATGCACGGATGTCACTTATGCTGCATATTATTGAAGAGTAATTATGTGCTGCTTAGGCTGAATTAGACCATTTTCATGTGTTGCATAGGAAGCAGCCATCACTGGGCTGTGTGTTTTACCTCTAACAAGTGACAGAAAAAGCATATTAAAATGCCGTCCGCTGCTTAGTTGTACTGGATCAAAACAGATATTTGTGGAATAACTAGAGAGAAACAGTGTTGTTTACTTACATTTTCCTTTTCTGATGTGTCATATATATTAGTGCTACTTATCAAGCAGTAGAAAATAAAAAATTAAAGAGTGAGAAGTGAATTATGCAGTAACCCTCAGTAAAGGAAAACAAGCCATGTATTACTCTTGGATGGTGTGCTGAGGTAGAAAGGGTTTTTGGCATGATTTTGAGATGACTGCATTACAAGGCAAAATTTACTCATAATGAAATGAAGTTTCTTGTTCTTTCTAAAATAAGAAATGCCCACATTTATTCTGAAACAAAGGAGCCAGGTTAGCAATGTGTGAAGACACAATGTAAAACTTGACAGATGAATTAGCTGGCCGTTACCTTGCGAGTCAGTGGCGTTTGGGTTTACGTTGGAGCACAGGATTCGTCCTCCTGCTGTCGCTGGCCTGAATTAGAGTCCGTGGGCAGGGAACTCCGACCAAGTGATTTTTCAGTACAGGACCCTCAATCCATACAGCGCTGGTATGCGGTGTCTAAACTTACTAATTAAAAATACACTAAAAAATGCAGGGTCACTATTGCATGGAAGCTAAAAGCGTGCTCCAATTTAAGAGATTAAAAAAAATGTAAGTGTGAAGCATGCCCTGGTTAAATTCTGGAAAAGAGACAAAGTTTTTCTCTATAAGAAACTGGGGAAAAAAATATATTGTTAGCTGCGCGTCTAACTTAAAGTAAATGCTGCAAACGGCAAAGCGCGGGGACGCTGAGCTGGAGCAAACAGAGCGCAGGAGATAGAGGCATAATTGCCGTCCGTGACAACAGCCTGGTCTTTGGTTCTAGACACAGTGCTCAGTCGTGTTTGTGACCAGCACATTAACACGGGGCAAAATCCTGCTTGCCGTATTCGGGTGAATTGCCCTATCCCCTGCCTCCCCTCCCGCCCCCCCCCCCCCCCCCCTTTTTTTTTTTAGATGCTGCTTTAATTCAGGAGCCAACTGAGGCAGATCTTTAACAGAGAATTTCTTTCAAATTAGTTACCTTGCATTTGTTTTGAGCTCTTGAAATTGCTTTGGCTAGACTGATATTCCTCAAGTGAAATATTGCTGTATTTTTTTGGAATGTCTGAAATTGCTTAAAGTGTTGCACCTTGACAAACTTGTCCAATCGGTATGAGTAATGCAGTCGCAGAGATTTGGCCCAGGCATTGGCATCAGGAGGTGTTATGAAAAGTAAAGACAATTTATGTTTGTAAGAATGGTTGGGAGTGGGGGAGCAAACGGGGATGTTTTCCCCTTGGAAGCATGAACAAACCTTGCTCAAAACAGCAGTTTTGCAAAATAAAATAAATAAGTTGTGTAGCAACAGCTGGTATTTTTAACAAATATTTACCCTGTATATATGAACAATGGGCATAAAGAAAATATGCATTTGCCATTACTATTTATCTGACATTTACTGTAGTTGCAAAATATTTCGTAAGTAGAACACATTATATATAACACGTTATGCAATTTAATGCAGTGTATGCTGAAGTAAACTTGCTTGTAATGAAGTATACCGCTTGCAGTATCCTTTTTAAAAAATAACAAGTTCAGGTCTTTATTTCTCAGAGTTAAGACTGTGCTTATATGTATATTATAGTATGTAATAATTATATCAGCCTTGCAAAATTGTTATGGAAATTTCCAGCCCCAGCTCAAAACAACTCGTCTGTCTTTGATGATTAAAAAAAGGTTTTTCTTACCCATCAAAAACTACTTGCCACAGGCAACTGATCAAGTAGACATTTGCAAGTTTGTATTACAGTTAAGGAATTGTAATTTGGGTATCTCCAGTCTGATACGTTGTTGGTGTGATTCATCCTTGAATTTGTAGAGTCATCCAAACGCAGAGCTTGTGAAGATATTAAATAACTTGCTCAGTTAAAAATAATTTCTCTTTGATATCACAGTAACAAAACCAAAGAACGTAGTTCTTACAGATTTTATAATGCTTTTTAGTCAGACATTTCTATTAGTAGCTGACACATTTATGAAGAATATATCCTCATTTCTGTGGTTATTTATTTGCTTCTGGAATATCTTTGGATTTTTCTCCCCTCGCGTGCTCAGTACCTTCTGCAGATTTTAAGATGAAATAGCATACATGTAACGCCCGTGCATTTCCCTGGGAGACAGACACATGCATGAAAGGGTAGAATTTGGCTTTTGATTTCCCTGTAATTGGTGTATGAGTTGAGTGTGTTGTTTATAATGTACAAGAGCACACATGTGTTTTCTTAGAGCTAATGGGCTGTACGTGCACATGCTGGGGACCAAACCCTGCTTGCAGCTGACTTCAGTTCAGTAGTTTGCTTGAGTAAAGCATCGGTATTTGGCCCCCTGTATAGTTTAGATAGGCATACAGACATTCATCATTAAAAGAAATCCGCGTAGGACAGGCTACCACAGCAGTGTTTTGAAATTGGTACACTTATGATGGAGATATTAAACAGGCAACTGAAAGTGAGAATACTAGTCGTTTCCTACTTCGTTTCAGCCTTTGCTTACTGGATCCAAAAATGACTAATTATTTTCTCAGCCTGGTAAAAACACTTGCAGTTCTGCTTGTAATGCTGCCTGCTCGCTCTCTGAGCGCTGGCGACAAAATATGAGAGCGCTGCGAGCCCAAATGCTGTGGCACGGAGGTGTTCAAAAGCCTGGTAAGCAGAAACGTTCGTTTGTTAAGTGATTGGTTTGCGTGGTGCTGAGAGCCCTTATCTTCCCGTGAAGTTGGTGGGAGTTGGGGCCGCTGTGCACTTTGCAGGATTGAGTCCTAAGGGTGCAGCATTGTACCTGCCAAAATTCATTAGTGAGAGAGGTTATCGTTCTCATTAGCATCCATCGGCTCCACAAATCAGTTGTTTTAACCTGTGGGATCCTATCTTTTGACATAATCGGTTTGCCTACAGCTAGCATTTTGATATCGTTTGATACATTCGAGTCCTGCAACTCCCCACGGAAGCATGATTTCACAGCTTTCCTGTTTTCAGGCCTTTTCTCAATATGTCACAATCTCAACCCCGTTTCATGAGGACTGGTTTGTTTTACGGGGTTTTGCTTGGTATTGTGTCACGGGGGGGGGGCAAGAGACTTCCTAGCAAATCAAAATAGATACTCTAAGAAATCTGGAATGAACTGCTAGTGGTGGAAAAAACTCAGTGAAACAAGCACAGAATAAGCAAACTCTTCTCACTCCGGTTTTGAGGTGAGCTTTGTTGCAGTGAAGTACAACCCTTCACAAGACAACCTGATGATCCTGGCACCACCCATAAATACATGGGCTTTTTTACGTACGTGTCATTGTGGTTAATGATCCGTGGCAATCAGTCAGTAATTCAACAGTCTTAAACAATTTTGATGGCAAGCTCTCCCATTTTTTGCTGGATCTAGACAAATTAGTGGCAACTGCCTGACACAGTTTCAGGCTTTGGTTTTGTATTAGCAATGTGTTCATTTGGGGGTATATTCATCATCTGCTAATTATTCAGGAAGTCCCAACAGTCATTCTTGCCAGATCATTCTGAGTACCGCATTTGCATCTTTGCATGCCTGGAAAAGTTGTTTTCTTCTGAGAGCTGGCAGTCTAGTAGTCGTGCTTCGCAGGCTGTGCGCTGCACGGGGGTGCGACGCCGTCGTTTTGGAGAGGACGGCGCCTGCGCTGCGGTGTAGTCTGAGCCGAGGTCGGCGGCACAGTCCTTATATAGCCGTCGTCCGTGTAGGAAAACACCCCCTGTTTCGAGTGGCTTGTGCCGTGCGTGAGTTCATGTCACTGGACTGAGCGGGGGGGCTGAGACCATGGCTTCTGGCAAGTGGCAGTGTGCAGCGTCATGCACGGTCCCTGTACGTGCATGTCTGGAGGGAAGCCGGTGGGGCTGCTCGGGGGATACTGGTCTGTGGGGATCGGGTTCTTTTTAAGGTAAAACACTCTGGATATTCATATTAAATATTAAAATTGGCCCTGCGAGTCCTAGTCAACAGTCCAGCTTGACACGGCTACCTCTGATGACAATAAGACTGCCACATAGGTAGGGGGACGGGGAGGGCTAGCTCCTGCTTATCCTGCTGTCAGTGGGAAAAGCAGAGCTGGCGTACCACGTATTGGTGTGTGTGCGCATGCTCCCACGAGCAGCTGAGACTGTGGAGTGTCTTTCTTCCTGTTAAGAAGCTTCTCGGCCTGCTTGAGCATGCTTTGAAAAGGCACGCTCGTGTGCGTGAGCATGCGTGTGGCTGACATGTAGGGATGGGAATCCAGAAGCAAGCATCTGTGGCCGGCCTTGCCGCTGACAGCATGGCATCACACAAGTCACTCCATCATCTCTCTGCCTCTCGCTGCTTCGGGAAAGCGAAAGCATTGCAGTTGTTGTTCTTCCTGCCATTGGGCCGTGAGGTTTAACGTGGGAATGCTGCAACGCAGACGTGTTCAGACTCCAGGTCTCGAATACACAAGAGCCCTACGCAGACAGACAGACACATAGGCAGTGCTTTGGGGGAAAGTCACGTCTCTGCAGACAGTCCGCACAAAGCCTAAGCATCTCCTACGTTTCATTATTAGGGTTAAAAATGGACTTACAGACTCCATCATTCACAGCTGGTCAACTTACGTTTTTACACAACTTTCTATAGAAACACATCTCCCAGGTGTAGTAGTCGTGGTATTATTACTGTTGTTGTCATAGTCATCGCGCATCAGAATCCTGTCACTTCCATCAGAGATAATCAGCACTTAAACAAACATTTTAAAAACCGGAAAGCATGAATTTAACTTTCAGATTTTGGTTCCTGCGGTGCTGGGGGTGCCAGGAAGCGATCGGGCTCAGCAGAAGTCCAACAGCAAAAGCAATAAAAAAAGAAACCCCGCTGAGCGAGATCGCAAATGTAGCACTGGACCGAAAGCGGGAGAATGGCTGCAGACCCCGTGGGCTCCCCCGGGCCCGTGCAGCGCCGTCAGCGCCGTGCGGGCAGCGCTTCGGCCAGGGGCAGCGAGGCGAGGAGCAGCACGAAACGCGGAGCCGGGCGGGGAGGGGAACGAACGGCACGGCCGGGGCAACACGGGAGCCGGGCGGGGGGGGACTGGGCCTTCGCAGGAAGCCAGAGGAGTTTTGGCAGCATAAAGAGCGGTGGAGAACAGGCTGGCCCCAGGGTAAATACAACTGCACCGAGACTGGTTTATCTCGGGCCACTGAGGGTCGTCATGCCCCCCCCTCCCTCCGGGGAGGAGTGGAACGGGGGGGCCTGGCTCCTCGCTGCCCCTTTTCCCCAGGGCCTTGTGCCGAAGCGGGGCCCTGGCAGCGAGGCGGCCCAGGAGCCCCCGGTGCTGCGAGATCGGCATGTGCCGACAGGCGGTCGCCGCCCTGCCTGGCCGGATCCCCGCTGGGGACACGACTCCCGAAGCAGCGTGGGGCGCGGAGCACCAGGCAGAGTCGGGGAAAGCCAGGTTTCTGCTGCGGACCTTGCGAGGGGGCGTAAATGGTTCCTCTGACCTTTATTTTCCTAGGGTCTGTTTCTCCCTGTGGCCTAGCAGGAAAGAAACTGCTTCTGTATTCCTAGGTATCGTGTTGGGCCCTGGGGATGGTTCCTGCTTGCTCCTCTCTGGATTCACTTTCATCTAATCCAAACACCGAGAAGTCTGGAGACAGTCTTGCTTTTATTTATGCACATATATACAAAACTACTTAGTCGATGATTTCACGTATCAACAGTTGCCTAGGCCATAAGCTGCCCACACAGTTTTCCTTTGGAAATCACCAACGTGCGACAATAGCAGCGTTGAAGCCGCACACTCTCCAGCCAAGAGCGCTTGTTCTGGCATTCACATGGGCACAGATATTTCTGCCAGTCGCCTTTGATGCCCAGGGCAGGGCGAAAGGCAGACTAAGAACCGGTGCAACTGTGGGGAGTTACAAATACAAACTGTAGGGCAGCGGTTCCCAGGCTCGGACAGATCGTGCACCACACATTTAAAATGATACCACTTGAGTCCCACCAGCAACTTTTTCAGTTCAGTCCTGTGCCACCAGGCAGTTTGTCCCATTTAAAGTAATCATAATCAGCCTGTTACTGCGTACCACTGACAGGTTGCCTGTGTACACGGGTGGTGCCCGTGCCACGAGTTGTCTCAGGAAAGTCCCTGGAGGCAGAGCGGGACAGGCAGAGGACGTGGAAGGCCGTGCTGAGGTTACTGTGTAGACCTGGCTCTTCAAACCTGCAAGCCCTTGCCTTTTGCGGCAGGTAACAGCCAGTGCTTGCTGCCTGATGGAGTGAGACTTAATTTTTGGGGGGGTTGTAAGAGACTCTCATTAGAGTAACGCAGGGAGAGCTGAAGGACAGCTGGTTTCTCACCTCCCCTCTGTAATTATTCCTCCTCCTGCTCACGGGCTGAAGCCGTAAGTCGCACGTGGAAGACGCGCGAGGGTGGGAGTGAGACTGGGAAGACCCCGTCCCAGCACCGCGGTCTCTGCCGCGTCATGCGGAGACAGATGTTGGTGCCGTGGTGTTGGTCACTGGCAAGCAGCCGCCTCGCCCTGGCGGATGCTTTGGGATGCTGGAGAAGTCTCGGCCATCTCTGAGCACGTCCCTCCCATGCCAACGTGGTCCAGTGGCAGGCATGCTGGCTTGGCCCAGCCCCTGGATGGCCTTGCGGGTGTGAAATAAATTCGTGTCCATGCTGCCTGTGTGACTTGCCTTGGAGAAACCGCAAAGGGGCAGGGAGTGTCCTGCGGAGCAGCCGTGCTCAGCCCTGCCTCGGGCTCCGCCGGCTCCCCCAGACCAGCGGAGGGCTTGGAGCGGGCAGTCTCAACCGGGGGCCGTGAGATCCTTTCAAGGGGGGCACAGGTTCCTGTGCAGTTTGAACACTGTTGGGTGTTAGAAATATTCTGACTTGTGATCTTTGTGCGTTCTTTGCAACAGCAACATTGCTCTCTTATTTTTCTGTAGTCTAAAAAAGGGTGAAGACTAAGAGCTGGCATTTTCTGCGAGGTGCCTTCAGTGTAACGAGGTGGAGACGCGCAGCTTAGACTAGAGGTGCTGGTGGATGGGGCCGTTCTCTCTCGGGCTTTCTCCAAGTCAGCGGCGCGTCGGCTCTGCTCAGCCCCACGGCAGGAGAGAGCCGGCTGCGGTGGTCTGTGGGCATTCAAGATCCTACCTGACGTAGCTGGTGTCATGGCACCAACTAGCATTTCCTTGTTGAACTCGCCATGCTGATGTTTGCCTTACTGTTAGGTTGTATAAAAATAAAAAGCCATAGCAAGTAAACGGTCTTTCTTTCCTACATGTCTTACGAATATCAGTTGTCTAGGATAATTGAAGCCTGTTACATTTGTGGGGTTTTTTTAACTTAAACATTTAGCTCACATTTTGGCACTGGTTGGTCTGAGTGCACAGCGGATACATTCAATGACATGAGCTATAACATTCAATTTGTTGGATGCCACAATTAAACCTCAGCTTTTTCACCCAGGCATTTAAAAGCCAATTGCAAGTTGTCACTCAAGCAAGAATACATATAAACAAGGGCAAGGCATAGCCCCAAATCCTAACAATGTGATTTTCATCACCCTATCAGTCTTTGGGGAGTCTTCAGCTTCCATCTGGAAGTACCTTCAACCCTGTCCAGCTTCGGATCTCGAAATAACGAGAACAGAGGAAAACCAAAATTACATGGAGTTTATTGCCATTTCAGAAGGAAAAAAGTGTTTGCAAAAGTTTATTCAGGAAGCCAGGGGAAGTTAAGTGGGAGACATTTGCCATTTCATCAGTCTGTTGGTGATAGCCATTCATGTCATAAATGGCTTGTGTCATTTGATGCCAAAAATAACACAATTTTCGTCCCCAAAGGCCTATAGGGTTTTTTTGCAATAAATGTTTATTTGTTAATAATATACTTTAAACAGCCCAGTCTTGACCTCAAGTCTCCAAAAGAATCCATCTTCTCTCCGAAAAATCCTACAAAGTTTGTGTAATTTTTCTGGGGAGGTGTAATTGATGGGGCAGTGAAGGGTAGTGTGTTTGCTTTAACTACTGCAGCTGCGTGGATTAGCTGTTTATAAGGGCCTACTGTGCTTTGAATGGCTACTTTCTTAGATTTCAAACTCTGGTTGACAGCACTTCCTAATGGTTTCATGGATTTGCTTAGGTTTGATCAGGAAAAATAAATTTCTGTATTAGCTCTCCCATTGTTCTCTCCTCCTCGCTGCTGTTTCGCAGTCTCCGAAGCAGTGGCACGCGGAGGTACCGTTTCATTGATTAGCCTGCTCTGGGCGGCCTGCTGCCAGGTTAGGGACAGGGTAACCGTTTCCAGTGGCTGATGTGGGGCCCCATCCTGCGCCGCCCGCCCCAAATCTCCCAGTGATTGTAGTGGAAATTTTGGGTGCTCAAGGAGCCGCTTGTTTGCAAATAGTTTTCAGTCGAGTCTCTTCATGTGTGAATAGGAAACTCAAGTGTAGCTGTGTGTGTTCAACATGTGAAACGCTCTTTTTGCTGACAGTGTCCCCGGGGGGGTTTGGAGGGAAAAAAAATAATTATGAGTTGTGCAAATCTGCACAACAGATAATTGTTGTTGTGTGAGAAGAAAAATGCTTTCACAATTCAAGTCAAATCGGTAGAACTTGACTCTAGAAGAAACACAAAAACAATCGTATTGAATTTAAGGCCTATTATATAAGCTTTAAGTTGCCTTTCCAACAGTGAGAGCTGGATTTCTCCTGTTGTAGTATTCGCAGGACGTCAGTGATACGTAGTTGGCAGTCTAAAGATTGCCTTTCCTGCGGGATTACTACCTGCCGTGTCTCGGGTCATGTTAAATCCTCTGTTTCATCAGTTTGGGTCTAACATCACAACCAGTCTGCTCTTCCTCTGATGTTGCTCTTCATTCCTATTTGCCTTAAAAGGCAAAGTATTAAAGCATTTGTTGAAATTTTTTTGTTGGCCTTAAAACAGGGAGGGAAAGTTTTTAGTACAAGCATCTTTGGTGCAAAACTGCAGCATTTTGAGTTGCTACAAAGGACCTTTTTTTTTTGTTTTTTAAGCTTTCTATGAGTCCATGTGTGTCTAGGGGAGAGTCTCATCTGTATCTAACCTCCCAGAGCAGCTTTTCAGATTTAATATATACTGACTGAGAGCACCCGCAGTCAGTCGGGCATTTGGGTAATGCTTGCAGCAGTATGTGTGAAAATGGATGGAAGTCACTTTCTCTTCAGACATTTCATGTGTGGGCAGTTAAATTTTCTGGATTATTGGCATACTTGTGAAACTCCCTTAAAACTCATCCCTTCGCAGGCGGGCTCCATATTGCCAAACAGCAGCAGTTTGTTGCTGGGAATATCGGCCTGTGTCTGATTCAGTTGGGACTTTTTCCATGTGTGTTGTTGATCCTTATACTGGCAATCGGCATTTCTCCTCTGGGCCCTGATCCGGAAAACACTTTCAGCACGTGCTCAGTTTTGCTTGGATGCTTTCTGTTCACACGAACGACGTTCCCCGGTACACCGGGGTTGAAGGATTGAGGCCCGAGTGACTCGCCAGCAGGCAAATGCTGATCTACTTTCCAGAGGGGTTTTCTGTGATAGAGCATTTGTCACCTGAATAACTCTCCTGTACAAGATTACTTTGAATGACAAAGGCTTGACTTTTCATTGCTGCCTGTTCTGGTTTCTTTAAGAGAGATCTCTGCCTCTTAAATTTAGGGAGAGGTGACTCTGTCTGCTTAAATTACAAACTAATCCTCACTTAAATCCAGAAATGTTAAAATACTCAGATGACAGTGTTAAAAATGCCTTTAAATCTTCAGCGGGGCTACAACCTGTGCCCCTTTGAATCTTGATGCATTTCTGCACTTTCTGGTTCCTGTGGAAAGGCTCGGTGCAGAGCGTGCTGCCCGTTGCCTCCCTCCCCAGCAGGACAGGGCTTTTCCTCCCAGTTTTCCCTGTGGCTTGGGGGCCTTCCCTGTGCTGACGTGCTCGCCGGCGCTGGGGACAGGAGTGGTGTCCTCAGCAGGACCCACAGGATCCTGCAGCCTCTGCGCAGGCCCCACCAAGTGAAACGCAGAGGGGCAAAGAGTCTGATCATTGCTAACACCGGGGTAGTTGTGTCAAGGGGAGCAAGGAGCCGTGCGTGCCATTGAGTAGTTGCTGCCTTTTCAAGAGGCAAAAAAGATGCTGACATGAGCCAAAAGCAAACTAAGCGATGGGGTGTCTCCAGTGGTTTGGGTCTTCAGGAGGCTGTCACCAGCCATCCCGCTGCTGGTCACGCAGGCGCTGACGTTGGACGTCTGCTCCTGCGCCTGCCCGTGCCTCGGGCCCTCTGACGCAACATCTGACTCCAACCGTGCACGTGAGCTCTCGCACCAATTTGGGACTTTTCTTGCAAAAGCTCCCAGCCATTTCTGCCCCTGCGCAGACGCAGCTGCAGCTGCAGCTGGAGAGCAGCTCCTGGCCCGCCGGTGCTGTGGCCGAGATGATTCCTATCAGAGTTGTGTCTCTGCGCCTCGTACACTCTCGTAAGATCCAACATCAGCAGCGCTAAATGGACAAATGAGCAGGAGAGAGAAGAAAAGCAAAGGAGCAATTAAATGTAACTTTTCATCATGAAAAGGATTTCACTGGTTTATCTTCTAATAAGATTATGTCACTAACACAAGTACCCAGAAAACCCCTGATTGACAGGCGCCTGTACTTTTATCAGGCAGTGTGACACTAAACCTCGGGGCCTTTTGTCCGATAGAGTGAGCTAACGGAAACTTGCCATCCTAATCCCCTTATTCATGTCAAGCACAGAAAAGAAGTGCTGCTCAGATGGCACCTTACAACAGTGTCACCTCCACCCCCTCGGAGCTGGATGGACGTGGGACATCTTCTGCTTTGTCCAGGCTCCGCGCCCCGCTCGGCTGGAGCCGCGCTGCCTACTGTACGTGCAGCCCCTGTCCCAACGGGTCCAAGCCGCTCGTCCTGCTGCTCTTTGTGTCGTGTCTTCCCGCACTGGGAGTATCTTGTCATATTTAAAGTAGGGGGATTCGTACATCTGCTGCCAAGAAATCCTGCAAACGGTATAGACGTGCCACCGCTTTAGTACTTTTTAATTTCTTTAGAGAAAATGCCGTCTGTACACGTAGGTTTTTCCCTCTGCTCCCTGCGTGTGAGGGGCTGCCTTGGGCTGCATTAAATCTGCCACCTCGCAAAAGGAGCTGGAGGGTGGAGCTACAAACAAGCAAGCTTTTCAGAAACGCGGCGTCGGAGAGCACGGCAGCACGCTGTTGTGCACGGTACCGACTAATGGGCTTACCATTTCAAAAGCTTACAGCAGAATTGATCGTGTCGTGCTAAGAGAGCAGATACCTACAGAATTCACTCCCGGTGTCGTGGAAGTCAACAATTCATCCCAATCACTGGCATTATCGTTTCATAGCTCCAGTCTTTTCTTAGGAGTGGGAATTCCTTTGTGCGTGTCCCTGTGGTAACCTATTTCAACTAGTGGTTCCCTGTGGTGCTTTATTTACTTGTCCAACTGTTTGGAAGTCTGTTAGTCTAAAGATCAGATGCACTGAAACAAATCTGATTACTTTAACCAGTCCTGCAAATTCTTCTTTCTCCCTTTTTATTGACTTCTCTTCAGCTAGAACTAATACACATGCAGCAGGTGGGCAAGTATGTCTCCCAAAGTTTAGCCTCTCAGAGTTACCGTGAGCAACTATAAATCTTTCTGTTTTTCTTGGAAAATGTGGGAAACCACAGGTATTTGAAAAGTTGCCTCCGCAGTAGGTTTGCAGAGTCCGTACTGGTTGCCCAGATTTCTGAAAAGGAAGTCACTGGAGTTTTAGGATTATTCTGCGTTTCAGGAAATGGGCTTGTTCTTTTTTTTTTTTTCAATTCCATTTTAAATATTCAGTGTTTTGGCAAATGTAACCAGAACCAGAGGGTAGGGGAGGGAAGCAGCCCTAAGAGTTGGAGATTTTTTTTTTCCTAGCCCAGCATTGTCAGTCCAAATAGTAGCTGAAATTTCATAGAAAGAATTTGCTGAATGCTAATGGAGGCAGGACAAGCTGCCAGCCTGGTGTTTAAAGGGTATTTTTCCCCTCCTCTTTGTTTTTGTGCAAAGTGGGGTTCATTTCCAGGAGCAGAAAGGAGCTGTTACTGGTAATCAGTGTTTCGAATATGTTTACCAGCAGTTCTGAAAATGGGTCTGCGCGTCTGCGGGGGCGAGGAGGATGCCCTGCAGAGCTCGCGGCACCTGGAGGCGCCCACCATCCTTCTCCCCATTGTGGAGCTAGAAGCGTGCGTGCTGGATTGGGCCCCGGCAGGCCGAGCCCCAGCCCCCGTCCTGCGCAGGACTCGCTGCCTGCCCCCGCACAGACGATCTCCCGCTCCACAACGGTTCATGTGGGGGCTTCTCGGTGTCTCATTTATAACCATCTTCTCTCCAGCATTTGCTGTTGTTTTGTCAGGCTTTATTCGTTTTAACTTGCATATCAGGAGCTGCAGTCCAACCCCGCAGAAAACACTACAAACAAGGCACACTTTTAACAAATAAGTGAAGGAACGCAGCAGATAGGAGGGTTCCCGTTTAGCGGAGGTTGTATCATTACATCTGATGGGTTTTGATTGCATTTGGCGCTCAGCACCGTCTCCAGTTTGACTACAGGCATGTAATTAAGGGCAGAGTCAGGGGGAGCAGCAGAACCCCATTAAATAAAAACACCTGAGTGATCAGTGAGGTTAATGAGTGACTCTGCTGTAAGCTGATGGGCTAAGTGGAAGCAAGAGTTGAGTTGTTTTGCAGATGACATCTCGGCGTTATTTGGAAATGTGTGCACGATGATGAAAACATCAGGCTGCCAAACAGTCCCAAGCGAAACGCAAGACAAGGGCTATAATTCTGTCGTGCCAGAAATTCCAGAAAACAGTAAGATGCCTGGACGGTTCAACAAAATAGACTTTGGAAAACAAGAGGAGAAGCCCTTTTTTTTTTTTGGACCTTTTTTTGAAACGTCTGGACTCCTCTCTGTTCCCCTCTGTGCTTAAAAGGCAGTAATTCATTTGCAGAAGAGGTCCTCCAGCAGGATGTCACAGTGAAAACGAACAGGTCTGTTTTATTAGCAGCGAGCTGGTCGGGTATGTTGTGCATCTATCAAAGGCACCAAGCCTCCTGCCCGGGGGAGCGCCGCGGACCCGCACGCAGCAGCACCGCGGATCCCGGGACACGTCCTGGCCCCGCCGAACACGAGGGTCAGCAAACAGGGACGCGGAGGTCCACCTCAGCGCTGGCGGGGCGGTGTCCTCTGCTGCCAGGGCACTCCGCACTACCTTGTTCTGACGGAAAGAAAAATAACCCTTGCTTAGACTGAAAAAGAAAAAAAACAACTTTGGGGATTAAATTTCAGAGCCTCCCCGCCTCTCTCCCAACCCCCCACCAAAAGCTGAAATGATTTGTGTTCAGGGGTCTGTGACCCAGGGAGGCATCCAACAGCCGAGGAGGGAAACATTTGGAGTTCAGAGGGACAGTGGGTATAGATGACCAGCGTAAGACAATGCAGATGTTTCAGATCAGGAGTCCTCTAGTGATGACAGGAAAGTGCCCTCCAACAGACCTGCTGATTTGGCTCTCATCTAAGGTTTTGTTTTGGTTTGGTCCCCCCCAGCCCCACTTTTTTCCTTGAGATACAGCACTCCAGTATGGCCTTTGGTTCAGGGCTCACCAGGAAGGATACGTGTCTCTCGCCAGGCTCGAGAAAGAAACCGAGCGTCTGAGCGGTGCTTGTGGCTGCGCACATCTGGCAGCAGTGACCGTGAGGGGCTGATCCTGCTCCCCCAGGGGCACGGGGGGGTGATCCGGGTGCCCCGCCGCGCGCAGCGCTCCAGGGCACTGACGCTTCAGATGAACAAGCAGCCGGGGCCTCCCCCTCCCTCGGTGCAGGACAGCATTTCCCTGGGCGGGAGGCACCGAGGACAGGAGGAGCCCCCCGGTCATCGGACCCCGGCCGCGCGCCGGTCCCGGCTGGGCCGCGGGTTTGTGTCTGCAGAGCTGCCTGTCCGGGTGGTTCCCCGGCCTGCTCCGCTCTGGCCGTCGCCCGCGCAGGGCGCTGCGCTCCCGCAGGTAGCTCTGCCGTTGCTGCGACCGGCGCAAGCAGAGAGAGGGCGTTTGCCGTGTCAGCCTGAAGCCGGGGCAGATCTGCACCTTGTAGACTGACTAAGTCAGAGACGTGTAGCACGAGCTCTCGCAAGCAGAGGGCTGCTGCCGAGGGGCCGCGGGAGGCCGAGCTGCTGAACGGAAGCAGCGAGTACGCTGCAAAGGGCACAACCGACGTTGCCAGGCATCGTCCTGCGAGCAGCCAGGCCTGCGGCGAGGGCTCAGCGGAGGGCACGGGGGCGGCTCCTTGGCCCCGGCCACGCCGAGGTGCCCAGCCCTCCGCTGGCTCCGATCGGGGCACGGGGCGAGCGATCCGAAAGGAAAGCGTTCCTTTCAACAATCGTTGCTTTAGCTTTAGGCCATCAGTTCAGGGAGTGTAAATGCCACGGGCGCCTCTGGAAAGGCAAAGGTGTCTTAGCTTCCCGTTGCGCTGCGTGCTCGGTGCCACGGCCCCGGGGGTGCAGAGCCAGGTCGCGCCCGCACCACGTCCGGCGCCCCCGGGCCCGGCAGCGTTTGGCCCGAAGCCGCCTCGCAAGCAGCGCTGTGCGGGCCAGGGCCGTGCCAGGCGTCGATCCGCCCTGGCCCTTCTCTCCACCGGCTCCTCGTGGGAGCGTCTCCCACCGTCTGCTCCAGACCGGGCCCGGCAAGCAGGCCCCGAGCTCTCGCCCTGACAAATGACCTTTAGATAAGCGTGTCGTCACTGACACGTGGCTTGTCCAGTTCGCCTCGTGTTTGGGGGCAAATTCTGTCGCCCCGCTGACAAGCCACCCTCCTGCCTGGGGCTCTGTCCCTCCTAGGAAAAGGGCGAAAGTCTATTTCGCGTCAAGTGAGAGTTGAGGAGCCCCGTGCCCGCGCCCGGTGCCTGCGGGTGCTGATGGGCCACGCTGGCGCTGCCCGTTCACAGCTTGGCTGTCGGCAGCGAGCTCTGGTGGCGCGCGCCGCATTCCCTCGAGCTAAGCTTCACGTTTCCCCTTATCTGTTGTGTTGCTGCTTTCTGTGTAGCGCAAAGTGTCTGGCCAGGTCGGAGCACGCTGTGATCTCCTGCCACAGCGCTGTCACGGGGAGGTCACAGTTCAAGAGCCCTCTTCTCATCTGCTCCCGCGGAGGAAGAAACGCTCTGCCGGCATCTCGGACGGAGCCTCTCGCCTGCGAGTCCTGGGACGTTGCGGTCGGGCGCTGGACTTGTGGCGGGGATCGAGCCGTGGGCTGTTACGGCCCGGCCTCAGCCCTGGCATGTCTCAGTCGGGAGAGGAGAACGAGGCTTTACGACTGCACGCAGGAATGCGCACTGGAAATGCGAAGGAAACGTTTTCAGGGAAGATTCTCTTTAGAAACAAATGATCCTGGTTTTCCATTTTGGGGCTGTTCGCTCCAAAGCCAAGCAGTCTCCGTTCCAGACGCAGCCTCGGCATGTAACGTTTGGGCTTTGAGACACCGAGGAAGTGCGCGGCCCGTTCTCGATGGCGCGGGCAGCCGCCGGGTACCCCCGAGTGCCAGCGCGGGTGACCAGCTGGTTCTTTACGTTGTATGCAAATTAAAACTACATCTGCCTCCCATATGTCCCCGATGCGCCGCTTACATATGTTTTTGGATGTGTTATCTTAATCATATTTATAGGCCAATGCAAAAAATGAAGTTTTAAAATGTTTTTAGCTCCATAATAATAGAAAACTAACAACTGCAGAGCAAACGAGACGTTTGCCACACTCCAGTTGTACTGTGCCATTATGATACGTACTCAGGAATTGTATTTCCTCAACGGAGTGAAATCTCTGGACAACTCTGCTATCTCACCTCTATTTTTCTTTAACCGAGATCTAAAGAAAAACTAATTGTGCGTCTCTGACTGATTGGTGTCCCACTGAAGTATGGTTCTAATCCTTATTAACATTCTCCAAAGTCATGCATGAAATATGACTTTTGCGCTACACTCTGAGGCATATGTTTTCTCTTTCCAGTGTATTTTTCAAAGTATCTTCAGCCCTCACTGCTGTTCATTATTTTAAGATAGGTTTAAAGTTTGCCACAGTCTCAAAATTGATCCAGTACAGAGCATTGCAAGGAAAAAAATGACACATCATTCTGTTCATGAACACAAATTGCTTCTGATTATTTAGCTTTGAATGTTCCCCTCATACTGTTTCTATTAAAAGCTCCAGTATATTTACCCTTGATAGTGTCTTCAATTAAGTTAAAAAGGGTCCCTTTTCTATAGCAGTATGTAAAGAAAATAGTTGTTACAACCACAAAATTACCGTAAAAACCTGGTTCTAGTAAAGTACTACTTCAGTTCAACAACCACAGCACGAAGTTTGCTGTTTCCTTGTAAACTTTCCAACCATTAGATAAACAGACGCTTTATCTTTGTATAGGAAGGAGCGTCATCCCTTTGTCTTGGGGTGGTTTTCACAGCTCTCTGCAACATACAGGCTCTCTTAATGAGACGAGCCTTTTTTAAAACCTGTTAATTGAGATCTGAAATTTATTCTCTTGAACCACCCCTGACGCCGAACTTTACTGCGTGCGAAACATCGCTAAGGAATTGGTGAGCGCCTCGTGGGGTCTCCTCGTTCGCCGTCTCGGGAGCGGGGTTCATTTACACAGCGACAAGGGGACGAGCAGTTGTCGCAAGGGGCGCGCCGTGACTTCGGCACACCGCTTGCACAGAGTCGGGAATGGTTCATTTGCCTTTAAAAAGCTCCCTGACCAGGGCAGTGCTCCTGGCTGCAGAAAAGCTGCCTTGCCTCGTCTTCCCACGCTGCAACGTCACTCGTCTTCCCAGGCCACGCAGGCGCAGACCCGAAGCAAACGTGTCGGGAACCCGGCCCGTGTCAGGGAGTTTCCACAAGTGATTTCATGTTGCTGGGAAAACCCCTCCACCTGCACTAGCGCTCTGATCCCTCGCTCCTTTTCTTGTCCTTCAGAGGGGTTTTACCAGAGTCCAGATGGTGGAGCGGAGCCTTTTTTATTTTATTTTATTTTATTTTGGGAAGGGGGGTACTGTGCTTCTATCCAAATTACTTTGTTCCCATCACTCTTGCAGTGGGGGCACGAGATCAGCTGTAGGGATTTGATCAGAAAAGAAACAGGAAACATGAAAAAGAAGAAGGAGCAGAATAGTGAAGTAGGTCTGGGGAGACGCAAGCTAGCCCCCCTTTAAAACAAATCGTAGCAAGGATGCTGCTGTACTTGTAGCCGGCTCCCCGGCTTGCAGCGACTGCAGTGCATCTCTGAATGAATACTTCACATGCTTGAGGCTACAAAGCTGCTTGCGCTTTGAAGGCACGGGGGTATGGAGGAAAGGGCTGTTTGAAACATGTCGCTTTGAACTGCGGTGGAGGGTCCCATGGAGCCGGCCACCTCGGCCCTGCCCTGCTCCCTCCGAGATCTGGTTCCAGTCTGCGAGCCCTGGAGCCAGGGCAGAGTCTGCTCAGGTGGCCCCACTGTGAGATGTCAGGCTGATAAGTGAAAGTAGAGACTTACTCGTGAAGATCAAGAGTTTGCTGCATGCGCCGAACCTCGTTCTCCAGGCAGTGGCTCCAGATGACAACAAAGGGGTTTTCTGCCTGGACAGACAGATGCTGCCTTTGCAGAACGGTGCCTTCACTATGAAGTCTCAGCCCGGGCTCCAGTAAAGGCTGTCCCGGGACTGCGGTGGATTGCATCAAGAGGAAATTCGGAGCTGGGGGGCGGGAGGCGTTAGGTGGATCTGGAAGATCTTTATGAACAAATGTTTTTTATGGAACCTATAAAAGAACAGAAATATTGATGATGGATGGGTTTTACAGCACTGCGTCTGTTCAGAACCGGCAGTTCAGGGCTCAGTAGCATTCCTGCCAAGAAAGCCAGATCGATGGCTGGTTCTGGGACATCCTGGAAGCACCGACTGCTCGTGAAAATAAAGTACTGTAGCCTCTCCCTGTGCAGTTTGCGGGCTTTGTTATTACTTCTGTGGGTCCGGACCAGGGCAGCGCTCTGCTGGCTGCTGTACGAGCCGATACGAATTGGCAGCATCTCCGCCAAAGAGGCTGTTTTCTCTTTGTGTTACTGAGGTTTCCAGGGTGAAATCCTGTCCATAATTCTTTGGATAGCCTGCTGAAACGCTAGCCCTTCACTCCCACCTCCCACGCCAGCTCTTCCAGCGTTCCTCCGGGAAAGGGGAAGATCCCGAATTTGGGGGAAAGGAGAAGCGAGCGCAGGGTTCAGGCAGCCCGGTGATGGGCTTCAAATGGCCGTGCACTGCACAAGCACTTCTGAGAAGCACACTTCAACTGTTAATCCTGGCACGTCCATCGAAAGCAAACCTGAGATGGTGTGTGCACATCTCATGGATTCAGCTAACGTCCTTCTGTTTAGTGACTGAAGTTACTCGCACCGAGGAGGGATACAACACTGCCGGGCTGACCCAACTCGTGAGAACAGCGTGAACCGAAGAATTAAAAGAGTGACTGTCTGCAGGGAGGGGGTGGTAAGGGATGTGAGGCAGAAATTTGTGAACAATTACCGATTGTGAATAAAGTGAGCACCCCGCGGCCTGCTCGCGGAGATATTGCAAACAGGCCAGGAGGTGCAACTTGACAGATTGCTTGTGTTGAACCGCCTTTGCTCAGCAGCTCTTCTCAATGCAGCGAGGGCCGCATGCTTCTTCGTTTGCTTTAATTTGGGTGCTGACAGTAGGTAGCAGTGCTAAGCTCGCAGCCAGCGAGAGTTCATGTGCACTGGAATGGGTTAGACCTGAAAATGCAAGAAATGTCAAAAGAAAATATTTTGTTCCTGGTGTTTGAATTCGGTTCACATAAAGCTGGGAGCACAAAGAGGTTAGCAATCGCAATTTTTTGCAGCCAAATTTTCTCTCATTGATACCAAAATCACTCTGCCAGGCACAACCTGTGCAGAATTCATGCAACTGCGTGTAGTTTTGACCTGTCAGAAGGACACTGCTGAAAGAGTGCAAGCCTTTCAAGCCCTGGCTAGAAACAGTGTCATTAAGCAGCAATAACTTCAGAGAGAAGCTTTTAATAACTATAATTAACATTTGTGGTTGTTTTAAAGGCATAGGAACAGGCAGCATGCCTGTTTTAAGGGAAGAAATGAGCTTTTAATTTGATTTCCTGAAGGCCTTTGGTTTTACTACTTATCGATATCAGTCAGAGCTCGCAGCCCAGAGGCCGTCGCCTTTGCAGCGAAGGCTGCGTCCGGCCAGGACTGACACCAGCCACCGCGGCATCTGCCCCTGCCCTGCGGTCCGTGATTCCGGCTCCGTGGCCCCTCCTGCCCCTCTGGGCGGGTGGGCATGGACAGATCCGGCGCGGTCCTGTGTCCGAGCGCGAGGGGGTGCATGCCGAGGGATGGGATGGGGGCCGGGGGAAGCTGTCCTCCCCTGCGGCGATTGGCTGGCGCTGGGGCAGGGGGGCTGTGTGGGGCAGGAGCAGGTGGCAGCCCAGCGGCAGCCTCCTCAGACGTGCTTGCGGGCTGCCACGTGCTCGGGCCAGGCCTGGTGCAGCTTCGGCCAGCCTCCCCGCATGACGGTATTGGAGACCGCTGGGATACTCGGGCACGCGCCGAGCCTGCGCTACGGGAGCTGGGCACGTTTGGGGCACAGGTGCAGGCGGGGCCAAGGGAGGACACGGCCACTGCATCCTCCTGACGTGCGCTGAGCCCTGCCCGTGTCACAAATGCTTGTCCTGCCATCCTTGGCGTGTGAGCCAGCGCGGCACGAGAGCGCTTCCAGGGGCTCGGCGCCTGCTTTGGGAGGGTCCCGGGCTGTCCCGGGGCTGCAGGCTGTACCCAGAGCCGCGGGGTGAAGCAGTGCAGCCCCGTCGCTCTGTGGGCGGCCGACACTTGAGAGAGATGTCCGATTGGGACCCGGGCACCGGGCAGTGTAACTGACCCCATCACGTGGCGTTTGTCCTCCATCCTTCCCCCGGGGAGAGCGGGTGCAGCGGGGTTTTAAGCAGTTTTGCTTTGTGGTGATGCTGGCGGAGGCCGGGTCCAAGGCACAAGCTGCGCAAGGGGAACGGACGGGGCCAAGGCTTGTGCTGGTCTCTGTTTCCAGAGCCCAGGCCAGACCCTTCCTCCCTCCCTCCCTCCCTCTCCTGCCGGCAGCAGCTCCCCTGTCTTGCTGTGGTTCGGCTTCAGCAGACGCCCTTCGCCCACGTGGACCACAAAGACGGTGCCCAGGCCAGGCCAGACGCGGGCTGCGCTGGCTCGGGGACGCCGGGTGCATCAGCTGGCCTGCCTCTCAGCTCGCCTGGGGCAGGTTTGGCGCTGGGCAGTAACCATGTGGGTCCCCACGTCTGCCGGGCGGCCGAGGCGGAAGGAGATTCTGGGCGTCCAGTCACCTGTCCTTCGTGGAAGCCGTTCGCACGCCAGGAAGGGGCTGGGCGATGAGATGCAGGTGTCGCCACTTGCGCCCCTCGCCGGGCGAGTGGCTGAGGACTGACCCGAACCTCTGCCCTGCCCGGACACGGGCGGTCTCTGCGATGGCGGCCGTCCAGACCAGTGCGGTGTTGCGGTGTCCCTCGCTGCTCCGGCCACGGTGGCTGCAGGTGAGGTGCAGGTGGGACCAGCTGGCTGTGAACAAGCAAGGAGGGGAGTTTTGGGGGCGTCCATGCCATCGCGCGTGGTGACAACTCTGCAGTGGGCCTGGAGCCTGTGCTAGCTTTGCTGGGCATCTCTTGTGAGGTGAACGAATGACAGAAGTTGTCTTACGTGGGAATCACCCTCGGGACTGGTGGTTGCAGAGAGGACGAATGCAGAGCCACGTGCCTTCCCACCCTGGGCACGCCTGTGCCAGGTGCACGTGCGGGGAGGGGTGCCAGCAGAGGCCCAGGGGTGCACAGGTGGGTGTCCTGGCACGGGGGGCCCATAAGAAAGCTCGTAGGGGCTCGTTTTGGTAGCCCTCATGCTCCAGGTAACAGGGCGGCGCTCGTGCAGGGTGTGTGTGTGCACACCGCAGGTAAGGGACATCCTGCCCAGGCAGCACCCGGCTCCTGGCGCCGGTTCCCGGGTCGGCATGTTGCAAATGTTGGGTCCGGTGCAGGACCAGCTGGGGTCCTTCCCCTTCCCTGAACCGCTCTGCCCATCTCCGGGGAAGCCCCAGGGGCAGGCACAGCGGGCAGTGTCGCGATGCAGCGTTTCTAGCGAGCTGTGGTGGCGATGTGAGATGTTGTGCAAACTTTCTTAGATCGAGGGTCATTAAACTGTCAATTAAAACAGCAGTATCAAAGCCACTAGCAAAATGCAAAGCTCTGAGTTGAGACAATATAATCTCCATGTATTGTTGCTCTGTCAATGCAGTGCTTTACCAGAGGGTAGCTTAAGTATCTTTAAAACTAAGGATTCATTCAAGGTGGAAATAAAGTGAACTGAAAATGACTGAGGAGTGAGCAACGAGCAGTCCCCATAGGCCATATCACAGTAGGAGAAAACACTTAAAGTTTCTTTAGTGCTTGCAGGTTCAAAAGTCATGGCTGGATTCAATTAGCCTGGGAGAGTCTCAGTGATAAACAATTCCTGTGGTCTTGAAGCAGAGGGGCTAGCTGCATGCAGCCATTCCCACTGCTCCGGCTGGCCCTCTTCCCCCTGTGCTGGGAGTAGCTGTCTCTTTGAATGATGTATTTGTCATAGTTTGTATATGAATTCTTCTGAGTTTCTGAGAGTGGAAAATACAAACAAATAGTCTTTCTGGGTAAGGCATTTCTTGCCTGAACATTGCCCAGAGCATCAGCTTGAAGTATGCACGATGTTGGAGCAGCTCCTTCCTTTCCCTCTAAGGGACTGGAATATGTGTGCGCATGCCTGTGTGCGCACACCCGCGTGTGCATGCATGTACCTGTGCGTGGTGCAGGCCTGGATCACGCGCAGCTCCGGGGGAGGATGGGTAGTGTGGAAGTACCTTGCCTCCCAGAGGCAGCGCAAGACCAGACAGGTGAACGAGCGCCGGCTGTGCTCTGTTCGGTGTCGCCCGTGGGTGTGCCGCCCTTTGAGGGTGATGCTGCAGTGTGGCGTGCACCCCAGGCACATCTGTGCCAGGAGAGGAGGGGTGTGCGTGGACCAGAAGCACATCCACGGCTCCTCGAGCATCCCCACATTTAGCTACTGCTCTCGCTGCCGATGCCCGCAGAGACAACGGCACCGACGTGTCCCCCTGCGTGGGCTTCCAGTGCCAGTTGTTACAGGTACAGCGGCGTGCGTGCAACTAGATACTAGAAAACTGGACACAGGATGACAAATACGCGAGGAGATCCCCGTCCTAAGGGCGGGGGCGCAGCCCTGTGCTCGTGTGTCCCCCCCAACACGAATAGGTCTCAGAGTTGCTGGCCTCAGAGCGGGCTGATGAACTTTTAGCCTCTGTGTTTTCAGTTCACTTGTGGGTGGATCAGCGCACTCAGAAAATCACTTTCTAAATCGCACTCTCCCAGTAGCTTTTCCTCATCCAGCAAGTTCTAAAATAAACTCCTCCTCGGCCAACCCTGCCTCGCAAGCGACGCTTTCCTGCCATGAACATGTTTTGCTGGCATTGCCGCTCCAGCCTGAAGTTCGAGTGCTCTGGAGAGGCTGTTCCAACATGCGGCTGCTGCTTCACAGCTAGCTCCCTTGCCGGATTTCTTGAAGCATTTTGGAGGCAGCTGTTTTTGCTCATGGAGCAGAGGCAGGAAGAGTTTGCAGCTGGCCAAGGCAAAGTTCACTTCAGTGCACCGTGTGTAGGAACAACCACCCTGCCCCCAGCACCTGGATGCAGGGCCTGCAGGCGCATTGTGCAGGGTGGACAGCAGGTGTGATGCTTGCAACACGCACAACCTTGTACGGTTCACTTGGGGCACCTCGTCCTACACGCACCATGGTCCCGGGACCAGCGAGGCCCTGGCTAGTCCGAATCCAGAATTTGCTGGTGCTGTTTGCCACGAGGGCTGCTCACGAAACAGGGTTACAGCCTCAGCCAGTCGGACACCGGATGCGCTCTGCTCCAGATGTGCATCCGTCCAACTCTGTCCCTTTTTCTCTGCTCCCAAGCCCGTTGGCCCCTCCGCACCGCAGGCCGCCCTGCCTTCTGTGCCAGTGCTAGCGCTAGCTCGGAGGCTGAGCCCTGGCTGTGAAGCGCAGCGTCTCCTGCTCGTCCCTTCGGTCCATGTTTGGTCCTTGGATAGGCGTGTACTAAACAGCGCGCGTGCTCAGGAGGAGCCGTGACAGCGCCATGCAGTCCGTTCCAGCGGAAACCGAGCAAGGGTGGCCGTAGTTACTAACTGGCGATTGAGCAAACACCGCGACAGAAACTCCTGAAACAAGGCAACCTTAAAAATAGTACACCGTGGAAGTAAATTAACACGTGGCAAGAGCCCTGCCCCGAGCAGAGGGTTTTATGGCAGCAAGGCAGAAGTGCCAAAGTCTTCGTGAAGTCCTCTGGGGACTTTGCTCCTGGTGCTGGCTTTGCAGGGGTGGTGCTCAGACCAGCGATGGTGAGCAACAGTAGAAACCCGGGGGAGAGCGAACTTCTGTTTCTTTGAGCAGTGTGCACACTCCTTACTTTTAAGCGTCTTGTTGCTCACAAGAAATGAGTCATGTGAAATGTATGCACCGCGAGCAGAGCAGGCACTTCCCAACGGACACGGTGTGCTTTGCATCTGCTGCGTCCCACAGCGCCGCTTCTGCGAAGCTGCCACTGCTTGCGGCTGCGTTTCATGCCTCCGGCCGCCCAGCTTGTGGCACAGCCCAGGTCCCACCGCTTCCACGGAGGGAGACTGAATAAGGCTCTTGGGGGGTGGGCAGTGTTAGTCCTAGGACAGAGTTTCCCCATACAAGTGTGGATTCCCTGACATTTTCTGAAATAGTTT
The DNA here is from genome assembly GCF_001723915.1 of Gavialis gangeticus. Taxonomy (NCBI): domain Eukaryota; kingdom Metazoa; phylum Chordata; order Crocodylia; family Gavialidae; genus Gavialis; species Gavialis gangeticus. The sequence continues at coordinate 26,411,349 of NW_017729011.1, forward strand.
GGGACTATTTTTGGGTGAATGAGAATGAATGAATATTAGATGCTGTTAGTGCGCCTGTGGAGCTGTTACAGCCAAACCCATCAACGCATCTGCCAGGATGATCATGTCTTGCACGTCTCAGCCGAGCAATTCAGCGCCATGGCTTTGAGCGTTTGGCTGTCAGACCAGCTTAGTCTGATGCATATTTATTCAGGACCACTAGTGCTGCTCCTCTCCACACCTTTGGTGGAGGTACAGGGTATCTAATAAAGAATTATCTCTATAGAAATAATATTTCTACTCAAAATTCTGCCTTGGTATTTAGAAAAGTCACCCTGTAGATTTGGTTCTTGTCTCAGGGCTTTCTGTACCGTGTTGACAATGTAGTTATCTCCAGGAAAGCCGGAGTTCTGCGTGGAGCTCTTTCAATATTTATCTTGCGCTTCTCCCCTCTGAATGTGTCGACTTCCTTAGCGATCACAGATAAAACTGGACTGCAGGGGCTGGTCGCACTGGATCTTTGTCAGTGTGAGTGGTGGGAAAACCGGGTAGCCCTGCAGAGCAAACAGGGCAGCTCAGCCGGGAGCAGGAGGCCTTTATTCTGCGCGTCGGGAGTAGCCGTTCAGTCCCGCGTGGAGCCGTCGAGGACATTTACTTTGGAAACAAACTCGCCCCGAAGTTCGTAGCTCAGCGCAGTTTCTAAACTGCTGCAGGGACTTGGCCGTCACCATGGAGAGAAAAAATGCAGCAAGGCAGAAGCCGTCTGTGCTTTGCACACCTGTTGTCCACCTGCTAGCCAGGGCTGCAAAGGCTCCTTTGTGACAGACGTGACCAGAGGCCGATTAACCTGCCAGGAGCACGGCTGCCTGACGTCTCTCTTGTGTAGAGCAAACCAGGCCAGGCATTCCTGACGTCTCCCATCCGAGCCGACGCGCAAGGCGAGGGAGCGCTCACGGAGGTGATGGGCTTGGCTCTGCTCACACCAAACCGGCACGGTCCTGGGCGTCCAGTCCCTCGCTGCGCTCGCTCCACGTCAGTCGGCGGGCGGTGGTGGCCCCTCCAGCGGAGGATGTCCCGCTGTTTCTCCGTGGCAGTGCAGGGGCCGTCCCAGGCCCACGAGCCGGTGGCAGTGGTGCAGCGGGTGGGTCAGGAGGGAGAGGGCTCCGCTGGGCCCCCCTGACAGCACCGCTGCAGCCGGCAAGAGATCACTTCACCTGGGGCTGCAAGCGAGCGAGGCACCTGCCAGGCCCTGGTCTCGCGCCTCGGTGCACGGTGCGATGAATGGGGCGTCCCAGCTGCACGCAGGTGACCACGCTGCCCGGTGGCACGTGCGTGTGCGCGGGGGCCAGGCAGCACTGTCATAGTTGTGGGCTCAGGCTCGTGTGGGGGCAGGTGGCTGGGGGTCCCCCTCCTGCTGCTGTGGGCTGCCCCAGAGAGGCCAGCTGTGCGGCAGGCCACGGGGCAGCCGCAAGGACGCCCTCCAGCTCCTGTCCCCGGGGGCTCAGCCCGCGATGATCTTGCAGGCTGACAGCTCTTGCCCCAGGCTCGTGCGCACTGCTGGGATGCGGCTGAGCTCAGCTCGGACGCGCCGGGCCTCCGTGTCGCAGCAGTGCCCCCGGGCCACGGGTCAGCAAGCAGCTGATGGCCAGCAGCAGAGCCGGAGCTGTGACCGCGACCAGCCGCAAACCCGCGCGAGCGTCGCAGGTCGGGGGCAGCGTGGTCTCCTCGGGCTCTTTTCCTAGTGAGGCTTTGGGGGCAGGGGGCATTTCTGAGCGCAGGACCAGCTCGTCTCCGTGCGGCTGGCAGAGGTTCCTTCCTCGGGCGCACGCGGGCGACCCGCACCCTTGCGATGCTCCCCGGGGAAGGGGGAGACTGTCGGCTTATTGCAGGAGCGCTCGTGGCAGCCCGGCAGCCATGAGGTGGCAGAGTGGGCTTAGACTCAGCTGACTTGAAACGCTGCTGACAGAGGCTTGGAGGCCTGGCACCGGCTCCGACCTGGGGCTCCATTCAGCTCGGCTTCACTCGTCCTCTGCGCCTGAAATCCTTGGCGTGGCTACTTCGCCTGCGCCCCGAGCTGGATCTCACCTGGCTCCTCCAGCTGCACGGGAGAGGGATGCAGCAGTCTCATGCTAGGCAGTCACCAAGATGCTGGCCAGGATATTGATTTCAAGGCATCGGGTGCACGTCCTTTCCTAAAGCAGCTGCTAATTACTCCACGGGACGTGTACCAGGCCTGAATTTGGCTCATTGTGTTTTCTCTTACCAGCCCCAGCAGTTGGATGGACTGTGCAAAGCATAACATGCAGCCCTGGTTCCAAAAACACAGCTTGTTGATGCAGTCCTCCTCAAACAATGTAATGCATTTATGAAGGTGAACTCTTCCCTCGCCACAATATCCGGATTACAAAAGCGCTGACTCAGGACAAAGCACCGTGCTTGGAAAGCCTTGCTGCAGGTGTTTTGTGCCTCCCCCGGTAGCTGTCACACACGCTGGCAATTCGCAGCGAGAATAAATATTGACACTTGAACTATTTATTCAGGCTCAAAAAGTTAAAAACAAATTGGATGCAGCTCTGTAACCCTGCGAACCAACAGCCCCAGCTGTGCAGCACTGCACCCCTGAAAGCCTCCTGCGTCCCGGGGACCCTGCAAGCTGCGTCAGATCGGGTGCATGCCCAGGTAAAGACTGTGATAGTACAGACAAGGGACAGAGCAGATCCCCGTCCAGTTTCTGTTGTTCTTGGTGCCCTGTGGTTTGAGCCCTGAAGTCAGCGGACGCTGGTTTCCGGCTGGAGACCGTGCATGCGAATTCTGCCACAGAGCTGGATCCCTCCACCGGGCTAGAGCCTGTGCTCCACGACCAAGGGCAATTCCCACCAACTTCAGTGCAAATGATGTTCAATTAGGAACCGCATCGAATTCATCCCAGGTTCAGGCGTCTGACTCATAATGCAGAAAGGAGAATCTGAAGCAGTGGCAAGCCCTGCATTGGAGATGGCTCAGGGTGTCGGTGTTGAGTTGTTGGAAGTGCTTAAATCATACGTGTGTGCGATTCCAGGACTAATTCCTGGGGATTTGCTTGATATGATTATACTGCACTGCTCTGCTCGCTGAGTTCATTTCACGTCTGCCTCAGGAGCGACCTCAGGAGGAGTTTACTTTGATTATTTCCCTCACAACAGCCAGCACAGTTTAAATAAAACAGGCCATGCATAATTAAAGGCGTCATTGCTTTCTCACTCAAAATAGTAATAGGGCAGTGGATATAATTTCCTACTTAGCACTTAAAGGCTGTGCTTATTAACTACTAGTCTGACTATTGTTTACTAAACTCATTGTAATACTGGCATGCCCTGCGCCACGCCGCCAGCCCAGCAGCCGTGCCCCGGTCTGCGCAGGAGCGAGGCCTGCTGCCGGGGACGCCCCCTCCCCGTCAGCCGCAACCCGGGGGGTTCCTTTGCATTGCCACAGAGGAGCAGGACTCGCGCTGTGGGCTGCTCGCCCAACGTGCGGTGCCTCCCGCGTGCCTCCTGCCGGGGCTCTTCCAGGCGGGGCGCTCACCTGTTGGAAACTCTCTGAACACGAGCGGAGAAAAGCTTTGGAGCTCCTCGTTTCTGCATGCAAGTGCTTTGCGCTGTGGGCGCTGTGCTGTCATCACGCCCCAGCACGCTCGCATGCTGACCTGCTCATATGGTGGGCAGCTGTGGCTCCAGGGGGAAGACGCCCACGTTCGGAGCCAGCCTCGGCTCACTGTGTCTGGCAGGGGCGGGTTTCCTAGCGGTGCCCCAGATCCTCCCTTGCACGTTTCGTACGGCTGTTGTGTGCTTCTGCCATCAGCATAATGGAGCCCGCACCTCCTGGTTTGTTTCCCCGAGAACAAAGCGAAGACTAAAGAGATCACCCCCCAACACTGACAGCGTGCTTCCCATTCCAGGAAAACGATGGAGCGTGGTTTCAGCAGCAGGCGCAGGCTGATGTCAGGCAGAAGCAGGCTGGCTACGAGCCATGCTCCAGACACCGTGCCCTTGCAGCAGGAAACAATTACACCAGCTCGGCCCTGGCCCCGCGATGCTGGCTTGCCTGAGTCTCTGCTTGGTGTCGCAGCCCGAAGCACTGACCACTGAGGCAGAGTCAGGGCGGTCAAACATTTGCACCCTCGTGCCGTCTGCCAGGGCGCGGCAGGCGAAGGGGCCCTGCATGGCATTACTGCCCCTTGCAGGCACTTCCTTCCTTCCAGCCACAGCGGCCTCGGCTGCGAGGCCTCTGGATATCACCATCAAGGCAGCGCGTCACAGCGGTAGTAACCAGGGACAGAGTTACGTGACCGCTCGTGCACATGCTCTAGCGATTAAGCCTGAGGCCTCGCCACAACCAGGCGAGGTGTTGTCTTGGGTCTGGCTCCGTTGCTGGCTTCGTGCTGCCTGCTGAGCACGCCAGAGCCTTGGGGAAAAGGTGTGGCAGGATCCCGGGGACCGAGACCTGAACCTGGGACTTGGTGAGCCCAGGAGACGGCACAAACCAGCGCATCGCGGGAGGCAGCCCCTGCAGCGCTCCCTGCTCCTGGCTGCCATCAGCCCACGCGGAGCCACGGGGCTGGGACAGGTGAAGGTGCTGCCCCTCCATAGCGCGTGGGAGCCGCTTTCGGCCCCAGAGCCCTGGGGTCTGCTTGATCCCCAGCCCTCCAGCGGGGCGGGATCCCCTCCGGGTTGGGTCCAGCCAGGCTCACGGAGCTGTGGTGGAGAGCAAGGCCTCGGCCGTCCCCATGAGCACGTGAAATGACACAAACCCAATTAAAAGGGAAGCTGGTGAGTCTAGCAACAATGGAGCAAAGTCATGTTACCACCAAATTGTGAGCTCATCTGGGTTTTTTAGGCTGTTAAATATCTGACAAACCTCTGGTTAATTTTAGCCAAGACCAATGACAAGTGGGTTATTGCCATTGTAAATTGTATGTAACAGTTTAATAGTCGCAATACCTGGCATGTTCCTTTCAATCACTCGGGGCTGGAGTGTTGCAAACCAGGGGAAGCATCTGGATCTGCAATGGCCAAAGGAGGAAGCTGTTCCCGTTTTACAGCGCGCCCCCGTGCCCGTCCGTGCTCTTTGTGAGCCTGCCGGGCCTGGGCAGGTAGCAGCCATGGCTGCAGAGCGGCCGTGTTAGAGAAGAAACGGAGACCAGTTGACCAACCCCAGCCTGCTTCCACGCCGACGGGTCTGCTCCATGCGGACGCGTCCTGTCTGCTCTGCGTGGTGCTGGGAGATGGGTCATTGCCGGTGCGACGGGCATCCGCTGACCCACCGCGAGCCAGGCTCCGCAGCACAGTGACGCTGCCCATGCTGCCTGGGCCTCTGGCGTCCAGCCGGGCATCCCGTGTTTGCAGCCAGCTGGAGGATGCAGGACCTCACTGGCTCTCCGGGTGGAAGCGCCCCTGTTTCGAGTCCTTTATGTCAGTGGCTGGAACAGAAGTGGGTCTGAGCGCGGGGCCGGCCACCCCCTCAGCATCCCCTTGCAGAGGGGGGCCTTACCCCAAGAGCACTTTTTACAAGCAGGAAACATTTGCTTTAACTGGGGGATAACTGGGAGGTAATAAAGGGGGCTTTGCAGAGCTGGTCGGCCCCAGGAGGGGTGGGAAAGGAGAGGGAGGGAGGAGGGAGGGCAGTTTGTCTCCTGAAGGACCAGCAGAAGCTAAAGCATTTGCCATCAGGAAGTGGATTGTGCCATCGGGCACAGCCCCCCACCAGCCCTGGGGCCCGTGCTGTGCTCCAGAGCCGCCTTGCAAGGCCATGAGCCGCTGGGCTCGTCACGTGGGATGTTCGGGAATCAGCCAAAGGAGGGATATCGATGGGGATCGGGGGGTACGATGTGAAACCCCCTGCGGATGCTCTCACGCTGAGGCAGCGTTGCCTTGGTGCTCCCTGCTGGAAGATGAAGCGCGGTTAACTCGTGGAGCTCGCTGCCACAAGATGCTGCATGAAGCTGGCAGTTTGATCGAGTTCAAGAGAGGACCGGAGACATTCCTGCAGGACAGGTTCATGGGGGGTGTTAAGCTAACAGTATGGCTGCAGCCCCCGAAGTGGGATTTTGGAGGCCCACAGGAGAGGGCAGGGCATGGGTCAGGCCCTGGTTGCATACCCTCCCCAAGAGCATCTGCTCTGTGCTACTGCGCGAGACCACACGCCCGGCTGGGGCCACCCCGGTGTGACAGCGCTGCCAGCGTTGTGGCTGTGAGCGGGGAGCTGGGGTGGGCATCTCGCCTGGCCCCCTGACGCGCTGCTCCAGGACCCGGTGTTGCGGGGCGGGCAGTACTCTGCCGTTCAGCCCAGCTGCGGGGACTGCCCGGAAAGTGAGTTCAGCGAGAAACAATCTCGGGAGTTTCTCGTTGCCTCGGGATCCCCCACGAGCGCCGGGACGCGCTGCCTGGGCCTCCGGTATGATTCTGCTTGGGATCAACCAAGCAGGAGACTTTGCTGGCCGAAGGAGAGTCCCGGGACGCATCAAAGGACGTGGTTTTGCAAAGGGCTTTGACTCCTGCTGCCAGCGATGCAGCTACCTGCACAACTGCTTGTGGAGGCCGGAGCCGTGTGATGCCTGCTGCTCAGTTTGCAGTCGCACAGCTTTGTGCTATCCCAGCTCTCCAGCTCACGAAAGAAAAAATAGCTGAGATTTGTCTTGTCTTGGGCTGACAGTACAGCCAAGTGATTGCCAGTCCAATTTGGCAGTTTTTAATCATTTTATCTCTGTTCTCCTCTCTCTGGGGAGACAGCCAGTGTTTAGCAGTCTGCTCAGAAAGGCCTTGGGGCTCGTTTCAGCGGCAGTGGCTCAGAGCTCCGATTATTAGCTCTGCTCTTAGGAGCACACTCAGATCTTTCCCAAGGGAGTGGTGTGAAAAATTAACACAGGCTTAGAGCAGCAGTGCAGCAGCAAGCTATGTAACTGTAATTACTCCATTGATATTCCTCACACAATAACACTGTCATCACTCATTTACATAAACTTTTTCTCCATGAAGAGGGAATGGCTGCTTATAACCCTATTGGGTGCTTCCAGAGCATGCATTATACATTTTATTTGCTCTAATTTCAGGCTCCGGGCCTGTAGGAACAGAGAGGGGAGATGTGCAGAGACTTTTTTTGTTGTTTCTTCCTGAGCAGCAGTAAATGCGATGCTCTCTGCTGAATGGACACAGGCCAGCAAGAGTGCTGATGAGCTGA